>NC_057796.1:435519820-435689378 GCF_018294505.1 Triticum aestivum | reverse complement strand
GGGGTGGGAGGCGAGTCGGGGAAGAAAGACTTGACTTTTCGCCTGACGATGTGGGCCAGCCGTACTTTTCCCTTGCGCCGGAGCCCTCGAGCGCCCCCCAGTGCGCCGGGTTCGGCCTACGATCGCCGGGCCCAAAAAGGGCCGAACCGGCGGATTTCGACGTCCTGGGACGCGGCTGGGGCGTTTTTTGGCGCCGGCGCCGAAAAAGTTGCCTGGGGTCCTGTTGGGGGCGCGGCTGGAGATGCTCAAGCTGGCAAATCTTGAGATTGATGCAGTCAATACACGAGCCACATATCCTATATACATAAGAAGTTGATCCCCACTATCATATTTATCTCAACATGCACACATGCCACCTCATCAAAGGCCCACCACTACATGTATGAGAAAAAAAATCCATTATTAGTTGATCTCATGCACTCCTTCCATCTCACCATACATGCCACCTCATTAAAGATTCACTCAACATGCATGAAAAAAGATTTCCATTATATTCAAAATATTTTTTGACTACACAATAATCAAATAAAATATATAATATTTGTTTTTAGCTTTAGTTCATACTCCCTCCATTCCAAAATAAGTGTCTTAACTTTGTACTACCTTTAGTACAAAGTTGTACTAAGGTCAAGACACTTATTTTGGGACGGAGGAACTATATTATTAATTCAATGATGGAAGCTTAATCAAATCACTGAAATATATTGTAAATAATTCCCGCAGCAACGCGCGAGGTATTCTCTAGTTCAATGAATACTGAACGAACATAGCTGAAAAGCCTAGAAACAATTACAGAAAAATGTGATCATCTGTCTGAATGGAAGGGTTCCACCATAAGTAGTAACGGTGACCATTCCGAAAGTGTTATTCTCAGTTGGTAACTAGTGATCTTTTAATTACGTGGACTGGTGGGCATGTATAGTCCCGAGCAAGAGCTACGCAGTGATGTACTCGTGCTCAGTTGTATGTATAGGCGCCACATGCATGGACACACAAGGTAGGCAGTAGTCGTAGTCGTACCATACTGTGGGTGTAGCAGGCCGATCAGTGAGCTACGTACAACCAGTCCACGCACGAGTCCGCGGTCAGCAAAGGCGAGCAGGCGCGAGAAACTTTCTCGGGTGCCCGACGTCGGTCGCACGCCGATGTTTCCCACTCCATTCCGGCCGCGCGCGCGGTTAGATGAGATGGACTGGAAGTGGAAGCCTTTTCTCCGCGGGTGTGTGGCGGGCGGGATGAGTGGGTGACCGACTGACCGCTGACCGGTCAATGGGCCGTGCAACTAACCCAATCATTCACTCTCATCTCCAGAAGCCCAATTTTTCGTTCCAGCTTCGTCATCCTGCACTTCATCACGGCGAACCAAATGTCTTCAGAACGACACTAGAAAAAATGTCTTGGGAATGTACTCAAGAAATGTCTCAGAAGCTTTTTTTCCTAGAAAGGAAAAGAGCTAGTAGTGTATTTTCTTACTCTTTCTTCTTCTTCTTCTAGATAGGTAAGAAGGTCAGTACGGTGTCTGTATAGGAAGGACACTGAACACGTGAACCAGCCGTTGGAATCGATCCTCCCAGATTGCAGTGCTCCAAATTTTCCGAGATATTCATGTTACATACTTAGTGGTGTATTATATCTCCTCCGTAAAGAAATATAAATAGTAATCTAAACACTTTTATATTTCTTTACACAGATAATAGACCACTATTTTAATAATTCAAAAGGTTTTATATTAGTTTACAGAGGAAGTAATGGCCTTGATCCCCCGCGTGGGTACGAATGATGGGGAAGCTTCACGTACACGAGCACGGATGTCACCAGGAGTGTACTAGGTACTATCAAACAAAGGTCTCTACATCTAGCCGCCACCTCCAAAAACACTAGCTTTCTGCCTCCCACCGGCGCCGGCGCCGGTCCATCCCGTCTCCGGTGGCCCTATGGCCATGGAGGCGGAGTGGATCTCGGCCTTGCCGGTGGGAGGGCTCTGTTTCTAGATCTTTTTTCGAGCTTTGTTAGGGTTTGTGTCCTGCTCAGCAAGACGAGACGGTGGCGGCTCCCTGAAGATGGAATAAAGGTCTCCCCGCCTAGCCCCCGTTCCGGTGATGCGTCTTGCATCGTCGATGGGCGTGTGGAGTTGTGTCTCCGGCGGATCTGTTCGTCGTTCGTCTTCGTTCGTGTGCTTTCAGGTTGGATCCTTTTGATCTAGCTACACTCTTCATCCGCGGCGGTTGCTGTTCTGGTGCGTTGGTTCTACAGGGCCTTAGCACGACGACTAATTCCCGACTGTCTACTGCAACAAGGTTTGCCCGGCTCCGGCGAGGGAGGGGCGATGACAGCGGCGCGCCTTCGGCTTGCTTCAGTGCTTGTAGTCGTCGCTAAGTGGTCTATGGATCTGGATGTAATTTTTATTATTTTTAGTGTTGGTTGTACTATCATAATTGAAGATGAATAGATTGGAAGTTTTTTCTGAAAAAAACAAAGGTCTCTACTTTGTCGTGATCCACGGCGTGCACCATGTACTGCCCGGAGACGCACGTGCGGTATTTGGGCAGAGGCAGGATCATGAGAGTCTTCTCATATCCTTTCCCTTCCCGTTGTGAGCACACGACGACTGGCCAACCCTGGTCATCATCAATCAATCAAACTAGCCTGCACACACACCCTTATCACGACTTTTCCGACCGGATCGAACAGCGGAGGGTTTGCCAAACACCTTCTAGATGCCGATGCACACGGACGCAGAGCAACTGACCTGCGGGTCCCACGCCACGGCCGCAGGTGACTGTTCGACCAGGGGAGCCATGTGTCATGCTCACTGCCCCGTGACCTCAAGCACCCCCTCGCCTGTCGCCGTCGCGTTCTAAGCATCAAAATCTATAACATACCGGTAGTGCAAATCTCCAAGCCGGCCATAGAAAACAGCTCCCCATCGACGGTGACAGTATTTTTACTTTGCTTTCAAATGACAGCACCAACTGATTTCTAAAGTGTGGAGAAACGGAAATGATGAATGCACCATACTCATAGTCTTCGACAGCTACTCATCACTAATTCGATGTGAATTTCCTACACTCCAAAACAGCGTTCCTCCTCCTCCGTCGCGAGCGATCGGCCTCCTTGTGCTTCCGAATAGTTTGACTCTGGACATGAGAGCTAGCAGCCGGTTGTCATCCCAAGATGAGGATCATATCCAAAAGATGTTGACGACTACAAGAAAACCTATCAGGGTCAAATGTTCTCGTCTCTATCTCTAAATAGAGTTTCTAGATAGCCCTTCGATGGTGCATTTTTTTAGCCCAAAAATTGCCACAATTTTCTTTCTCTCTACTTTCACATACAGTCTATGTTCACTTCGGTAATTGCTACCTGAGCCGAAGCTCATCTCCTCCTCATAAACAGTTAATTCAAAAAAATAGAGAAAAATTCAAATAAACAACTGAATTTTTTTTTTGTATCCAAAATGCTCGGGGGTGATGTGAATGATGAATGCACGATAATTCGACAACTACTCATTCGATGTGATGTGAATTTCTTACACTCCAAAACAACATTCCTCCTCCTCTGTCGCAAGTGAGCAGCCTCGTTGTGCTTCCGAATAGTTTTAATGTAGACACGAGAACTAGCAGCCGATTGTCTCTTTCCACGATCGGTACCAACATCTTCTGGATAGCCCTCAAAATTGCCAGAACTCATTTTTCTCTCCACTGTCACATATACTTTATGTTTACTTTAGTTCCACCCCACTCTGATTTAACTATATTATTTCTAATGCATGGAACTAAATCATATTAGATCCACAATTTTAAATGTCTCAATTCAAAATCAAAATTTCCAATCATGGAAGAAACGTCATGCAAATAATTCATACGACGTCCTCAAACATACATCATCCAAGATAATTAAACATAGTCCATGTAAGTGCATCTAGTGCCACCCCTAGTTGGTTTTGGAGTATTGACGACAAACCTGGTTGAGGGACTAATGTGTTTGTGAGAATTGCAGGATAACACAGGTAGTAGTCCCTCATTGATTCGGTTTACCTACCGGAGATGACCCCTAAAAATGTATGAAGACATTGAAGACAATGGTGGTATGTGAAGATATTCACATTGAAGACTATGACAAGAGAAGACATCACGTGAAGACTATGGAGCGCGAAGACTTAGTTGTTTCGTTGTTTCCTTTTCTTCTTTGTTGAGTCATAGGAAACACCGTACTGTTAAGTGGGGTCCCAGTGAACAAAGTCAGAGTGACTGAAGTGATGCTCAACCAAAATCCTATGTCTTCGAGCGAAGACAAAGAGAGCAAATCTTATCCAGAGCTGGATGAGTCAGCTTTACTTGTAGCCCAAGTCAAGCTGCCGCGTGTGTTTGAAATCTGACCGTTGGAACACGTGTCAGTTTCTTAGTGATCCAGGGTCATTTCGGACAAATCAGGTCGGGTTGCCTAGTGGCTATAAATAACCCACCCCCTACACCATAAATTGGTGGCTGCTCAGAGTTAGTGCACGGCTTTTGTCGTTGAGAGCAACCCACCTCCGAAGCTTTTGAGACAGAGAAATCCTTGCGAGGACAAAGCCCAAACACCCAGAGCCAAAGAGTGTTAGGCATCACTGAAGTCTTTCTGTCCGCGTGACCTGAAGACTTGTTACACTTGAGGACTGTGAATCCTCCAGCCGGTTAGGCGTCGTGTTCTGAGCATCCAAGAGTCATTGTGGATCGCCGGTGAACAAAGTCTGTGAAGGTTTGGAAGTCTACCTTGAAGACTTACCAGAGTGATTGGGCGAGGACTGGGTGTCCTTAGCTCAAGGGGAATAAGGTGAAGACACGGTCTTCTGAGTTAAATCTCAGCCTCCCTAACCAGACGTACAATTGTCACAGCAACTGGAACTGGTCCAACAAATCCTTATCCTGACCAAGCGACTGGTTCTATCTTCTCCCTCTCTTTATTTTCAGTTTGTCTTCGTGAAGTCATTGTCTGCATGTGTTACCTGTTTGACTTCACTGTGTGACTTCTATTGTTGTTTGGCTTCATACTATCTTCCATCCTGATCTTCACTACCTAGCTGCTATTAGTCTTCATGCTTTCACTTCATTGTATACTTGACTATGGCTTGCTTAGTGTAGTCTACCTTCCGCTGCATATCAATAGGTTCATTTCTATTGATTGTCTTCGAAACTCTCATGTTTTGAAGACTTTGATAAAAATTGCCTATTCACCCCCCCTCTAGTCGATAACTAGCACTTTCAATTGGTATCAGAGCAAGGTACTCCCTTGTTCTGTGTGATTCGGTTTAACCACCTGAAGTTTTAGCTATGTCGACTGCAGGGATAATCAAAGTCTCCGCTGCGTGCCCCGTCTTCGATGGAATTGAATATCCCTACTGGAAGAATAAGATGCGCATGCATCTTGAAGCCATTGATGTCGACCTCTGGTATGTCATCAAGAATGGTGTTCCCAAGACTGGTGAAGGTGTCACCCCTGCTGATGTCAAGAAGTTCATTCAACTGGATTCTACTGCCAAGAACATCATCTGTGGTCATCTGACCAAACGACAGTATGGCCGTGTGAGTGCTCTGGAAACGTCGAAGCTAGTCTGGGACTGGCTCTCCAAGGTCAACGAAGGCGTCTCAACCCAGAGAGATCAAAGGATGAGTGTTCTTCGCAACCTCTTCAACCGCTTCAAGAGAAACAACAATGAGAATGTCCAGCTCACGTTTGATCGCCTCACTGACATCACAAATGAGCTTCGTGCTCTCAGTGCCACTGAGATCACCAAGCATGAAATCGTCAAGACACTCCTGAGATCACTTGACAGCTCGTTCGACACCCTTGCCCTGATGATACAAGAACGCCCTAACTTCAAGACACTCGATCCGTCTGACATACTTGATAGGCTCAACACACATGAGTTCCAGCTATCTGAGAAAAGAGATATCTATGGTCCCAATTATGGCCGAACTCGCGCTTTGAAGGCAAAAGTTGTTTCCTCATCTGAAGAAGAATCTGACTGCAGTTCTGGTGATCCTGAAGACATTGGAAAGGAGCTTGCTATGCTTGTGAAGAAGTTCCAGAAGTTCACTAAGAAGAAGGGCTTCAGAAAGTCTTCACGATCTAGCTCAAGAAATGATGAAGCTTCCACTCATGATTACAAGAAGAGAACATGTCACAAGTGCAAGAAGCCTGGTCACTACATCTCTGAGTGTCCACAGCGGGACAATGAGAATAAGAAGAAGAAGAAGAGCAATGAATATGATTCTGATGACAACAAGAAGAAGAAATCCTCAAAGTCTTCTTCCAAGTCTTCGTCCAAGTCTTCATCACATAAGAAGAGCTCATCTGGCAAGGCTCGTGCTTTTGTTGGCAAGGAGATGGATTCAGAGGAGGAGTCTGCTTCTGAGGAGGCGGAGGTGGAATCTGAGGAGGAGTCCGACCCTGGCGTTGCAAGTCTGGCTCTAGCTACAACCTATGTTGCCAAGTCCATCTTCAACACTGAAGACAATGACCCCGTCACCAACGCTGATGCTAATGACAAGGACGACTCTGCTCCCACCTACTACTTCATGGCACGTGGTGCCAAGGTAAAATCACGCGATGCTTACTTTCAAACATCAAGTGAAGATGACTCTGATTGTGAATCCAAACCCAGCTACAAAACACTTGCTAAAATTGCAACTGAACAACAGAAAGCTATGGAACACACTCAAAAACTATTAGACAAAAGCGATGACCTGTTGGACGCGGAAATGACCTGATCTTAGTCATTAACTGAAGACATAAAAAAATCTTCATGTTAAGTACCAGGAACTTGAAAGTCGTCATGAAACGCTCTCAACCACTCATGAAAAGCTTTCCTATGATTATCTTCAAAGGAAGCAAGAGCTTGAGAAATTGAGAGCGGCTCATGAAGATCTTCAAAAAGAGAATGAGTGACTTCGCGCTCAACAGATCAGTCCTGCTCAGGAAGGATTTGAACCACCATGTCTAAAATGCCTTGAGCGTGATAACGCTACTTCTGTTGCTGAATGTTCTACTGCTGCTACTGTTGCAATATCTTCAACTGTTGATGTGGTAACTAACCCCTCTGCTGAGGATACCACTACTATTGCTGATGAAAATGCTAGGTTGAAGACATTGCTTGAAACAGGGATGTACAAAAGTCTCAAAGGGCATCAGACACTGTGCGATGTCCTCAAAAAGCAGATTCTGAACTGAAACCCTAGGAAAGAGGGTGTTGGGTTTGAGAGGAAAATGAATGTTGATGGTTCCTACTGGAAGCCTGAGCAGTACCCCAAAACCACATGGGTTGCTGCAAAGGGACCTTCAGTGGATCCATCCACTTTATCTGGCTTCACTTGTGCTAACCCAGTTATCATTGATGATTTCTTTGATGCAAACTATAAACTGTTCAAGAATCAGAATGATGAACTGTTCGCCAGGTATATTGGTACTAACTGCAGGAATGGGCCACCTATGAAGAAGATCTGGGTCCCCAAAAGTTGTCTTGAGAATCTTCCTGTGAATGTCATCATGACACCACCTGGGAAGAAGACAAATCCCAGATCAAAAGCTTCATATGGTCCAAAGGCTTCATACAGATACCGGACTCAACTGAGTCACCCTAACGCCAATGTTTTGCAGGGAAATCGTACTCAAACTTATGAATATGAGCGTGTGTCTTCAAACCGCTATGTTCATAAAACTAAGAACTTTTCTGCTTATTCATATGAGTATTATTCTCCTCCTACAAGGCTATTTGCTAGGGCTCCAAAGCCGAAGTTCTCAGATGCTGCACTTAGACTCATTGCTTCTAAGCCACCCCTGAAGATGTGGGTGGCTAAGAAGAATTAACTTTCTTTTGCAGGGAAAGGTCTCCAGCCGGAAATCAAAGGCGTCTGATGCTAATGCTGGGGACCTAAAACATCTTGTAGGGTGCAAGATAAAATGCCCAAATGGTCTTACTATGTATTTTGTTCCTGAATCGCTTCCCAATCATCCTATCAGTCCTAACCTTGATCTGAGCTTTGATAATACTCTTGTGCGTTAAATGTTTATGCTTCACAATACTCTTGGTGAAGTCTATCCCCTAACTGTACTGTAGGGTATGACACCTCATGCTTCAGAATGGATTATGGACAGCGGATGCACTAATCATATGACTGGTGATCGAAGTCTTCTCATGGACTCAACTTTACGTCCATCCGACAAAAGTCACATCACATTTGCTGACATTGGTAAAAGCAAGGTATTGGGTCTAGGTAGAGTTGCAATCTCAAAGGATCAGCACATGGATAAAGTGATGCTTGTTGAATCCCTTGGTTTCAACTTAATGTTTGTCTCAATGCTTTGTGACTTGAACATGATTGTGATATTTGGAAAATATCGTTGCCTGGTACTGATGGAATCTGACAAGTCTCTAGTCTTTGAAGGGTATCGGAAAAATGATCTATACATGGTAGATTTCTCAGCAGGACCACAGCTTGCCGTATGTCTACTAGCAAAAGCTTCAGAGTGCTGGCTCTGGCATCGGAGGCTAGGGCATGCTGGCATGAGGAACTTACACACTCTCGCAAAGAAGAAGCACGTCATAGGCATCGAGGGCGTCAAGTTCAAGAAAGATCATCTGTGCGGTGCCCGCGAAGCTGGAAAGATGACAAGGGCCAAGCATCCCTCGAAGACAATCATGACGACATCTCAACCCTTCGAGCTGCTCCACATGGACTTATTTGGTCCTACTCACTACTCTACACTCACAACTACTGCTTGTCTCTACGGCTTTGTCATTGTTGATGATTATTCAAGATATACTTGGGTGCACATAATTCTCTACAAGACTGAAGTGCAGGATGTCTTCAGACGCTTCGCCAACCGTGTCATGAACAATTATGGCGTTAAGATCAAGCATATTAGAAGTAACAACGGCACAGAGTTCAAGAACACCGGCCTCGACCTTTACCTGGATACATTGGGCATCACTCATGAGTTCTCAGCTCCGTACACACCTCAGCAGAATGGCATCGTGGAGTGCAAGAACAGAACACTCATTGAGATGGCACAGACGATGCTTGATGAATACAAGACTCCAAGAAAGTTCTGGCCTGAAGCTATTGATACTGCATGCCATGTCATCAACTGTGTTTATCTTCACAAGCTTCTGAAGAAGACATCCTATGAACTCCTCACTGGTAAGAAGCCAAATGTCAGTTACTTCAGAGTATTTGGTGCTAGGTGCTGGATCAAGGATCCACATCACACTTCAAAATTTGCACCGAAAGCACATGAAGGTTTTATGCTTGGTTACGGAAAGGATTCGCACTCCTACAAAGTCTTCAACCTCTTTCACTATAAAGTGGTTGAAACTGTGGATGTGCGATTCAATGAGACTAACGGCTCGCAAAGAGAGCACCTGCCAAATGTGCTAGATGAAGTTCCACCTAGTGAATCCATCAAGCTAATGGGAACAGGAGAAATCATACCGTCTGAAGCACAGCCTGAAGAGGAACTTATCATTTCTGCACCCAATCAACCTGAAGACAATGCTCAGCCCGAAGACAATCCTCCTAACGATGACAATGATCAGCAAGAGCAAAATCTTCGTCCAGTTCATCCTCGTGTTGCAAATGAAGTACAGATTGAGAAGATAATTGATAGCATCAATGCGCCTGGTCCACTCACCCGTTCAAGAGCAACACAGCTAGCAAATTTCTGTGGGCACTTTGCATTCGTCTCAATATCTGAACCCAAGAAAGTTGCTGAAGCCTTCATGAAACCTGAATGTATTCAAGCCATGCACGAAGAGCTTCAACAGTTCAAACTGAACAATGTCTGGGAACTTGTCAAGCGTCCTGACCCTCGCAAGCACAACATAATAGGCACAAAATGGATTTATCGCAACAAGCAAGATGAGCATGGTCAAGTTGTCAGAAACAAGGCTCGTCTCGTTGCTCAAGGATACACTCAAGTTGAAGGGATTGACTTTGATGAAACATTTGCTCCTGTGGCTAGGCTTGAAGCTATTCGCATATTGCTAGCCTATGCAAATCATCACAACAGCCTTCTGTATCAAATGGATGTGAAGAGTGCATTTCTCAATGGCAAGATTGAAGAAGAAGTGTATGTTGCACAACCTCTTGGCTTTGAAGATCCAAAACATCCTGATATGGTGTACAAGCTTAACAAGGCATTGTATGGCCTCAAACAAGCCCCTCGCGCTTGGTATGACACACTCAAAGACTTCCTGAAGAGCAAAGGCTTCAAACCTGGTTCCCTAGATCCTACACTCTTCACGAAGACATATGATGATGAACTGTTTGTGTGCCAAATATATGTGGATGACATTATCTTCGGCTGCACCAACCAGAAATACAGTGACGAGTTTGGACACATGATGCAAGAGCAATACCAGATGTCCATGATGGGTGAGCTGAAGTTCTTCCTTGGTCTTCAAATTCGTCAGCAAAGAAATGACATCTTCATATCTCAAGAGAAATACCTCAAAGACTGCCTGAAGAAGTTTGGAATGCAAGACTGCAAAGGTTACACGACGCCAATGCCAACCAAGAGTCATCTGGGTCCCGACGCCAATGGTAAAGAGTTCGATCAAAAGGTATACCGCTCCATGATTGGTTCTTTACTTTATTTATGTGCATCTAGGCCAGATATCATGCTTAGTGTTTGCATGTGTGCTCGATTCCAAGCGGCACCAAAGGAATCGCATCACTTAGCTATGAAGCGAATTCTTCGATATTTGGCTTACACCCCAACACTAGGATTATGGTATCCAAAGGGCTCAGAGTTTGATCTAGTTGGATTCTCGGATGCTGATTATGCTGGTGACAAGGTGGATCACAAGTCTACATCAGGCACATGTCACTTTCTGGGACGATCACTTGTCTGTTGGTCTTCAAAGAAGCAAAACTGTGTATCACTCTCCACTGCTGAATCTGAATACATTGCTGCTGGATCTTGCTGCGCTCAGCTTCTATGGATGAAGCAAACTCTCAAGGACTATGGCATCCATCTGAAACAAGTACCACTCTACTGCGACCACGAAAGCGCCATCAAGATTGCCAACAATCCAGTTCAACACTCGAAGACAAAGCACATTGAAATTCTTCATCACTTTCTCAGAGATCATGTTATGAAGGAAGATATTGATATTATACACGTCAACACTGAAGAGCAATTGGCAGATATCTTCACAAAGCCCTTGGATGAGAAAAGGTTTTGCAAGTTGTGGTGTGAGCTAAATATCTTGGAATCCTCGAATGTCCTGTGATCAGGCACACATCCTAACACTTATGCATGTTGATGACTTAGATGTGCAACACACGAAGTAATGTATATGTTCAATCAATGAAGACTTACACTCTGAGTGTGAATACATTAATGCGGAATTTGACTTCGGAGCGCCACGATAATTGTGCGTCGTGTCTGGGTCTAATACTTCCTATACGGTGGGTAACGCCACCACCAAACTTTTGTTTGGAATGTTTTTCTCTTGGCGTTACATTTGCTAAGTCTTCGCATTTGGTTTTTCTTCAACAGTAACATGACTTCATGTTTATCTTCACAATGTTGATTTGGTCTTGTTCTGATATATACATATGTTAGTGTTCTGTCCTCTACAGCATTCACTTATAGCTATGTCTTCTCGTTTGAATCTTTTGGACTAAGTGAATGTGATCGGACCCTAACCTCTCTATGCTTCCTACCTCAAACTCTATCTATCCAAATCATATGCATTCTATTGAAACCGTCGAATGTCTTCTCTGCGTCCTTGTCAGCAGAAGATACAGAGACAAACATTAAATCTGTTTTAAATGCTCAATCCTTACTGCCTGAAACCCGGAGAAGCCGGAACGACCACCCGACAATCCAGGCGTGTGTGGGAACATGGAACAACTTCCAATGTGTTGCATGTTCGCCATGTGTCCCTCAGATGTGAACCACCAGGGGCACCTGCGTAATTGCGTTGTGCCGTCCCTCTCCCTATAAATGCACATCACATCGCGGTCAAAACACTTCTTCCACCTCTCCACCTCGACAAACCCTAGCGCCAACGCTAGCTCTCGACGACGCCGGCGACGAAGCGCTTAGCTGCCGCGACCTCACCGACGCCGTCTTCACGCCGGCCGCGGACATGGTCTTCTCCGCTGTTGCCGTAGGTGTCCTCCGTCGCCAAGTTAGGGCACGGAAGATCGAACTGCTCGGCCTCATCTTCTACTCCGTCTAGCAGTTCATCGTGTGGTAAATTAAAACCCTCTTTTTACTGTCTTTTTGATCTGATAGATTCATCCTTCCTACCAAAAGTGGTTTCTGCCTCCACAAATTTGGATCTATCCTGTTCTGCATCTCATATGATGCCTAGTATATTCACTTATGCTTCACACGTAGTTAGATTCCTCACTTGTACCTATTCTTGGATTCATACAAATCTGGAACCAACTCTCAACATATAAGTGAATGTCTTCGCGCTATGAGGTCAATGTCTTCTAAACTGATTTATCTTCAAAATCTTCTGAGAATGCATATGACCTCTTCCCCTTCCCTCGCATCTCTAATGCTATCACAGGTACATGCCCGTGGGAGAATCCCTTGGTTCTCATAGTCTGCATTCATTTGCAGAATTCTTACAACATCATATCAACTCTCCCGAAGCCAGTTCCTGTCTGACCAGCAGACAGAAGCCTTTGACAGTTTTGAAGCCATTCAGTCTGAACTTCATGGCAACAGATTAGTCAGCAAGGAAGGGAGGCAGACAGCGCCGCGGGGGCACATCAATTGATCTGCCCGAAGATCTCTATGAGCTATACAAAACTGATCCTGAGGAGAGCTATGGCCAACGCAAAACTCGAATCCAATGGATTCGAAGATATTGGGCCGAGCAATGGTTCAAGTATAGATTCGTCACCAAGGAATATGCTGAAAAGAATGCCATCAAGCGTCCTTGGGGAGATATTCTCTACAAAAATCTTCAACCCAAGACCAGATCTGAAGCTATTGCTCAGGGTTTCTACCCTTGCATGGTCCGTGGACCACAGCCTGCTGATGCCGACCCATCTTCTCTGCTATGGTGTCGTGAAGACAATCTGTTCAAGCGCAACTTCCAGTTTGCCAAGAACTCGGCCAAAGAGAACAAGAAGAGTCTCGGATGCGATTTCAACCCACGGCCTTCTGCTCCGCGGGCTGATGGCACACGAGATGCCAATCCAAATGTCATCGGCCCCTTCGACAACTTTGATGGTCTCTGTTGAGGATATAGACCTTAGAGTCACCCGCCAGGAGGGGCCGGGTTACTCATAATGGTCATTGCCAGAAGCCCGGCGCCAAACTTGAAGACGGTGGGCCAAAGATGGGCTTAAGACCCGGATATAGCTTAAAGCCCATAGTTACAATCATTATTATGGTAGAACTTGTAGTGTAAGGCAAGAATAGTTGAGAGTCCGAGCCGGACACTCTTATGAGCCGGCCGGGACTCTGAGAGCTGCTGGGCGTCAGCCTCCCTATATAAAGGGACGACCCGGCAGCGGTTTAAGGACGAGAAAGATCTGATCGAGAGCCAGGCACAGCAGCTAAGCTCCCTGGTCATCGAAACCCTAATCAATACCACCTAAACTGGACGTAGGCTTTTACCTTCACCATAAGGGGCCGAACCAGTATAAACCCTCGTGTTCCTTGTCCCGTTAACCCCTTCAAACTTCCTAGCGGCGATGGCTCCACGACTAAGTCCTAGCTTGAGGACATCTGCCGTGACAATTCCACGACAGTTGGCGCCCACCGTGGGGCCATCGCACGGTGGATTTGAGTTCTTGAAGGGCAGATTCGAAGGGCTCAAGGGATATGCTATGGGCCGGATGACCAAGAGTCGTCGCGGCAAGCTCTACATCGACGATGCAAACTGGGGCCCCGACGCCGGCTCAATTGAGTACGGGTACCGGGTCCCCTTCGGCGGAATTCATGTTTTCATTGGTAAGATTGTTGAGCCGGGCCCTGAGCCGGATCTCTGCGCTGATCTCATTGAGACGGCTCAGCGTGCACGACCCGCCCGGGCCCCGCCTGCCTTCAAGCATGCGTTTGTGGGATGTATCCATGGAGGGCTCTCTGATAAATCTGGATCTGGTGATGAAACGGCCGCCGGCTCTGACGGCGAGTCGTCCACAGATGAGTCAAACTCGTTGTATCAACTTCAAGATGGCCGGCTCATGGGTTGTTCCGATGGTGATAGTATTCCGGACCCGTTTGAGCCGCCAAGTCAGGTTGGAGTCTTCATGGCCGGTGCGCAGCCTGTTCAGAACCTTGCTACTGGAGCGGGAAACCCGGTGCCTTCGCCGGCTTAGGTGCTGATGGATCTCACGGATAAGATGACGGCCCTGTTGACCGCTGCGGTTGACCCGGCGGATCAAGCTCAGCATGATGCGGAGGTGGCGCAGTTAAAATTAGATCTAGTGAAAGCTAAGGAGGATCTGGCAGCAGAAGGGATCAGGATGGCTGCGGAGAGGGCGGCTCTTGACGCCCAAACCCAGTTGATTCAGGCGCAGTCCTTCCGGCTCACGATGGATCAAAACGCATCCAATGAGGTCATGAGAAGGAGGCATCAAAAGGCCCAATCACGGCTCCCTCCGGTTTACGATCCACGAAACCTCTTCAACACGCCAGGCGCAGGGTCTAGTAACCCGCCAGGGGTCATAGTGCCCGGGTCCGGGACCCCTATTCAGCCACAAGTGATGGGGCCTCCCCAGATGCCCCCTACCCCGCCTCAATACGTACCAATACCTCCGGATCATTATGCTAACCCGCTGGAGAACATGGTCGCCGCGGCAGCGCGGCTGGCGGCTCTCCCAATTGACGGCGACTCTCCGACGGCTATTGAAACCCGCCGAGTCAGGGAACTCCTTCAGACAGCACTGGCGCAACAAGAGGCGTACTCCTACAGCCGGGACAGGATCCACTCGACTCCTCGTCCGGGCCGGAGCCCGAGTTACAGCAGACACATGGTCTCAGCGACCGGCTCAAGTAACGTCCGACGCCATGACCCGCCCCCTGGCCATGGCCCGGCTCATAACGGAGCCTTTCACGCAGCAAACCAAGACAGAGCGCGGCAAGAGGCGGAGCAGGTGCCTCAGTTGACGGCTTACCAGACTCCCCCGGCTTATCCGACGACTTCCGTCGACGTGAGTATCCCTACCAGGACTGGAGGTGTCCCTTGTTTAGTACCAGCTATTCACAATGAACGTCTACCCAAGGACTTCAAAGGCCCTAGGAAGGTGCCTAATTACACGGCCGACTTACAACCTGCAGCCTGGATCGAGAGTTACGAGATGGCCATGGAACTGCTGGAGGTCAGTGAAGCGGCAATGGCCAGATACTTCACCATGATGTTGGATGGGACTGCCCGCACTTGGTTGAAAGGGCTACCACCGAATTCCATTGGGTCTTGGGCTGAGCTGAAGGCCCAGTTCATCCAAAACTTCAAGGATACCTGTAGGCAGTCTATGTCAATTGTGGATTTGACTAACTGCAAGCAGCAGGAGGGTGAGTCTACGACACATTGGGTTCGCCGGGTTAAGGAGATAATACATTCCTCTGATAAGATGGATACTGGCTCTGCAGTCTTAATGTTGGAACAAAATTGTCGTTTTGTGCCCCTGAAGATGAAACTCGGGCGGCTTAAGCGCGACTGCAATGACATGGGTACACTAATGGCGGCTCTTGTCAAGTACGCCGATTCTGATGGTACCAAGGACCCTGCTTCAGATGATGAAAGGACAGGGAAGGGAAAGAAGAACGGCAATGGCAAGGGTCCTCAGCATAACCCGGGGAACCAAGGGGGTGGCAAGCGCAAGGCCGATGGCAGCCTAGAGTTCGTAGCCAACGCCAGCTCACAGGGTAATAACCAGCGACGCAAGGGGAGGCCCCCTCCCCGAGTCGGGGGGTCAGGCCCGACGCTGGAGCAGCTGTTGAATGAGCCTTGTCCAAGGCATGGCTCTAGAGAGAAGCCAGCTACCCATCTATGGAAGGATTGTGCAATCATGAAGGCCTTTAAGAATTACAATGGCCCGGGCGGCGGCTCAGGCGCCGGCGGCTTTCATGGCCCGGGCGGCGGCTCAAATTCTAATCCTCAGAACGGCCAAGGGGGCTTTAATCAACAGTCTGGCCAGGGTCATCAGCAGCAGCAGGGGGGTTATCAGACCAATCCAAAGCAGCTTAGCGGTGGACAGTACCATGTGTTTACCACCAGTCTGTGTAAGCGAGATCAGAAGCTTCATAAGAGGGTTGTGAATGCTGTTGAGTCGGCGGTTCCACGCTATTTACGATGGTCTGAGCAGCCTATAGTGTGGAGTAGGGAGGATCACCCTCCCCTGGTGGATAATCCGGGTCACTTGGCCTTGGTGGTGGCTCCTCAGGTGGGAGGATATAAGTTCACTAAGGTGCTCATGGATGGAGGCAGCAGCATCAACATCCTCTATTATGAGACGTTCTGCCGTATGGGGTTGATTGATAAGAACCTCAGCCAGTCAAACACCATTTTCCACGGTGTGGTACCTGGTAAGTCGGCTTATCCAGTCGACAAGATCGAGTTGGAAGTGGCCTTTGGAGATGAGCACAACTACAGGGTGGAAAAATTGACCTTTGAGGTGGTCAAGATAAGAAGTCCGTACCATGCCATATTTGGGCGGCCGGCTTACGCCAAGTTCATGGCACGGCCGTGTTACGTGTATTTACAGCTCAAGATGTCGGGTCATAATGGGACCATTACGGTTCATGGAAGCCGGAAGGTGGCCCTGGAGTGTGAGGAAGGCGATGCAGCTTATGCGGAATCTGTTTGTGCAACAGAGGAGTTGAAGTTTTACAAAGACAACGTTGACCCAACGGATATGACCTCTCTGAAAAAGCCGACTACGGAACATGAGCCGGCAATGAAATTTAAGTCGGCTGATGAGACTAAACTTGTTGATTTCGTTCCAGGAGATTCATCTCAGCAGTTTAGCATCAGTGCCAATCTGGATCCAAAATAGGAAAGCGCGCTCATCGAGTTCATCCGTGAGAATAGGGACATTTTTGCATGGAAGCCGTCTGACATGCCAGGTGTACCTAGAGAACTCGCTGAGCACACTCTCAATGTTGATCCGAAATTTAAGCCGGTCAGGCAGTTCCTTCGGCGGTTTAATGAAGAGAGGCGGAAAGCTATTGGCGAAGAGGTGGCCCGGCTCTTGGCGGCCGGGTTTATTGTTGAAGTCTTTCACCCAGAATGGTTAGCTAACCCGGTGCTCGTACTCAAGAAGAACGGCACGTGGCGGATGTGTGTAGACTACACGGACTTAAACAAGGCGTGTCCGACTGATCCTTTTGCCCTTCCCCGTATTGATCAAATTATTGATGCTACGGCAGGTTGTGCGCGTTTAAGTTTCTTGGATGCTTATTCCGGATATCATTAGATTAAAATGGCAGTTAAGGACCAGGAGAAGACGGCGTTCATCACTCCCTTTGGAGCCTTCTGCTATGTGTCCATGCCCTTTGGACTCAAGTGTGCACAGGCGACTTATCAGCGTTGCGTGCAGAACTGTCTTCATAACCAGATTGGGCGCAATGTTCATGCTTATGTGGACGATATTGTGGTTAAGTCCATCAAGGAGGAAACCCTGATAGATGATTTGAGAGAAACCTTTGATAATCTCCGGGTTTACAAGATGATGCTTAACCCGGCCAAGTGTGTTTTTGGTGTTCCCGCAGGAAAACTCTTGGGTTTCTTGGTTTCTGACAGAGGCATTAAAGCTAACCCGGAGAAGATCAAGGCCATCACCTCTCTGGCTAAGCCGGCGTGTATAAATGACGTTCAGCGCTTGGCGAGTCGCATCGCTGCTTTAAGCCGGTTTATAAGCCGTCTGGGTGAGAAGGCCATGCCATTATATCAGTTGATGAAGAAAACTGATAACTTTGTCTGGAATGATGCAGCTAATACCGCTTTTGAGGATTTGAAGAAGCAGCTGGCAGAGCCCCCAGTCCTTGCTGCTCCGGTTGATAAGGAGCCCTTATTACTGTATGTGGCAGCAAACACATGAGCCGTCAGTGTGGCTGTGGTGGTGGAGTGCAAGGAAGAGGGTAAGGAGCATCCGGTTCAGCGGCCGGTTTATTATGTCAGCGAAGTGCTCATCGAGTCCAAACAGCGGTATCCACATTGGCAGAAGCTTGTTTATGGTGTGTTCATGGCGAGCCGGAAGCTTAAGCATTATTTCCAGGGTCATCCCATCACTGTGGTCAGTTCTGCCCCTCTTGGTGATATCATTCAAAACAGAGAGGCCACAGGGAGAGTGGCTAAGTGGGCCATCGAGCTCGGACCTCATGGTCTCAAATACGTGCCACGCACTGCTGTTAAATCTCAGGCCTTGGTGGATTTCATCAATGATTGGACAGAGTCACAAGTGCCCGAGCAAAAGCCGGATAACACATATTGGACTATTCACTTTGATGGGTCCAGGCAGTTGGAGGGCTCGGGGGCTGGAGTCGTATTGGCTTCCCCTAAGGGTGATAAGTTCCATTATGTGCTACAATTGATGTTTCCTTGTACCAACAACGCAGCTGAGTACGAGGCCTTGCTCCATGGTCTTCGGATGGCTAAGGAGATGAGCTTGAGCCGGGTGAGGTGTTTCGGCGACTCAGACTTGGTGGCTCAACAAGTATCAGGCAAGTGGGACTCTAAGGACCCTCTCATGGCGGCTTATCGCCGCGAAGTTGATGCCATTGCTGGGCACTTTCAGGGTTACCAAGTAGAGCACATCGATCGCAGGAAGAACGAGGCGGCTGATGCTTTAAGCCGGCTGGGCTCTCAGCGAAAACCGGTGCCGCCTAATACTTTCCTGGACGTCCTGTATAACCCTTCTGTTAAGTTGCCTACAGAGGAAGACTTGGTTGTCCCTGACCCGAAGGCACTACTGGTGGCGGCTCTCCACATCATACCGGACTGGACAATACCTTATTTGGCTTACATGACCCGGGGAGAGTTGCCTGAGGATGAAACTTTGACCAGACAAATAACCCGGCGGGCTAAGTCAATGATTGTTATCAATGGCGAGTTGCATCACCGCAGTGTTACAGGAGCGTTTCAGCATTGTGTCTCCCCTGAGGAAGGTCAAGAGATCTTGCGTGAGATTCATGAAGGGGATTGTGGCCATCACGCCGGCTCAAAGTCTCTTGTGGCCAAGGCTTTTCGCCATGGTTTTTATTGGCTGACGGCTCATGCTGATGCGGAGGACTTGGTCAGTAAATGTGATGGTTGCCAAAGGTTCTCATGACGGGCTCATGTGCCGGCTCAGGAGCTGAGGATGATCCCAATTACTTGGCCCTTTGCGGTCTGGGGGCTTGATATGGTTGGACCTTTTAAAAGATCCAAGGATAAGAAGACCCACCTCTTGGTGGCAGTTGACAAATTTACCAAGTGGGTGGAAGCAGAGCCAGTTAGCAAGTGTGATGCAGCCACATCAGTTCAGTTTGTGAAAAAGGTGATCTTTCGCTTTGGCTTTCCGCATAGCATTATAACTGACAATGGCACCAATCTATCCAAAGGCGCCATGGAAGAGTTTTGTCAACGAGAGCATATCCGACTTGATGTTTCCTCAGTGGTTCATCCTCAATCCAATGGTCAAGCTGAGAGAGCTAATCAGGAGATTCTGAAGGGCATCAAGCCCCGGCTGTTGGTCCCTTTGCAACGGACGCCGGGTTGTTGGGTGGAGGAGTTGCCCTCCGTGTTATGGAGCATCAACACTACTCCTAACAGGTCTACAGGTTTCACGCCTTTCTTCATGGAGAAGCAGTCCTCCCCAGTGACATCCGTCATGACTCGCCTCGAGTGGTGGCTTACGTTGAGGCGGACAATGAACAGGCGCGCCAAGATGCTCTTGACTTGTTGGACGAACAGCGTGATGTGGCAGCAGCTCTCTCAGTGATTTACCAACAAGACCTGCGCCATTATCATAGTCGCCGGGTTAAATCCCGGGTCTTCCAGGAAGGCGATCTCGTACTCCGGCTCATCCAAGATCAAACTGATGCGCACAAGTTATCTCCACCTTGGGAAGGGCCCTTTGTGGTCAGCATGAACTTGCACAACGGGTCATATTACCTCATTGACATTCGAGAGCACAAAGATTCACGTAAGTCGGAGGAAGAAACCCGTCGGCCGTGGAACATAGCTCAGCTCCGGCCTTACTACACTTGAGCCACCGGCTCTCATAATGTACATATTTCTCTAAGCCATGTATATATTATGATAAGCAATAAAGCAGGACCTCTGTCCTTTTTTCTCCTCCAAATGTGCACGTGTTGTTTTCATTATTAACATGATAACTTGAAGGAGGATCCGGCTTATGATCGTATTCGAATCTAGCCATAGGCAATAAGGTCACTTGGGGGCTTCCTGTTCAAACATAGGTCGTATTCGAACCAAAGAGAACATAGCTGTCGATACCCATTTGATTGGCAAAGTGCCGAGCTCATTGGGGAGTTTTCTTTGATCATATTTGAATCATAGTTTAACCCCTTTGGGAACCGACGTGGATCGTATTCGAATCAGCGTCGTTAAACAATTCTTAAAATCACTTGGGGGCTTCCTGTTCAAACATGGGTCGTATTCGAACCAAAGAGAACATAGCTGTCGATACCCTTTTGATTGGCATTGCCACACCCACTGGGGGCTATATGATCGTATTCGAATCCTAGCATAACCCCTTTGGGACGGGTCTCTGGTCGTATTCGAACTGGAAGCCCCTAAGTTTTCCTGATTTATAGCAAGTTTCTTCTGTTTATTTCAAAGTGTGTACGGCCGGGTTTCACTTTGCCGGCTTAACTTTGATTTACAGGGCTAATCGAATACAACCGGCGTCATTGAGACTGGTAAACCGGAATTGAGGTACCAATCTTATTGCCCGGGTTATCTAAGCCGGAAGTGTGTTTGCAGGCTGGATAGTTAAGGGCAATTATTTCGAGCTTAAGGAAAATGAATAATCGATTATGACCCGGAGAAATATAGAGGAGACAACTTCAATGGACTTCAGCATTCAACGCGTGCACGATTGCACGGCAAATTTAAAGTATTGATCCTACTCTATTACAAGACTCATCGATTCCAAAAGGGTGAAGCATTGTTTTATAAGCCGCCTGCCGAGTTAAGATGCTTGCTGGGTTGATGTCTCCGGCTCATCCCTCTCTTCTCCTCCGGCTGTTCCCAAGACCTGGAAAGTTGATGACTTCCAGTCGATGACGCTCAGAGCTTTGAATTGAGCTTCCTCGTCAATTAACCCGGCCGGGTCAATCTCCGCGGCGAAGGTGTGCTGACGAGCTGGCGGGATTAAGCTGAGGGCTTCATAGCGCGGGGTGGGGATCCTCTGATTTTCCGCATTGTAACCCGGCTGGAACTTGGTCAGATCTGTGTCGTTTCCAATGAGGGTGGCCACCGGGCGCACGATCTTCACGCAGGCGGCAAAGTCCCTTTGGTCAAAGGTTGTGCCGTCTTCCTTCAAACTTGGATAGCCGAGGGCGATGTCCGCCGGGTCTAACTCTGGAAGGAACGCCTTGGCCCGGCTCAGCGCGGCGATAGCTCCGGCTCTTGCAGAGGCCCGTCGCAGTTCTTGGATACGTTGAGGAAGAACGGCGAGCCGGCGAAGGACTTCCGCCAGGTGAGTCGGCACCTCATTGGATAGGGCCACCACAGCCAAAGCACGCTGTGACCCGGTGTAGAGTTGCTCCACCAGGGTGTACACGGCTTTTAACTTGGTTACCACGCTTTGGTTGAGGTTGGCGCTTCTGGGACCTGTTTAACAGAATATGATAAGCCGCCGATAAGGATGAGTTATGAGATATAAAGATCCTAACCTTGATGAAAGCCGGTGAAATGACTTACCGAAGATTGCGGCAACCATCTGGGACACTTGGCGCTTTAAGCCGGAGAGTTCGGCGGTCTTCTCTGACAGAGCCTTTTCCGCCTTTTCGGCCCGGCTCACCAGAGTAGCCTTCTCTTCGGCCCAGGCTCTCCGTTCAGCGTCAAAGTCCGTCTTCAGCTTTTCTTGCGCAGCAATACTGGACACAAATTTGGCGTTTGCTTTCCGGGTCTCAGTTTCTTGTGTCTTCAGACGGGTCTTGAGATCGGCGATGTCAGCTTCGAATTTCTTGCCAGCAGCCTGCATAATTTCCGGGTTATAGCATGAACAGTTACTATGCAAATTTAAAGTCCCAAGCGTTTTCCAAGCAAAGACACTTGGCACTTGGGGGCTAATGCATATCGAACGTTCCTATCTACAAATTACTGGTTCATGGAAGTAAGCCGGAACTTAAGTCTACAACATATTCATTCATAAGTCGTCGACTTGGGGGCTAGCATGGTAAAGGTAAAAATGCAGTAAGTAAGAAGACAGAAGAGTGATACCTCAGACTTCTGCTGAATCTGGTTCACCATTGCAATCTCTACGTCCCGGCTCTTGTGCACCTGGCTGATATAGCCGGAGATGATCTCTCCGATGCTCTGATTGCCATAGTCGGTGAGGTCCAGATTGGCCCGGTGGCGCCCTAACAACTCCTCCTTAGCGGAGCACTTGGCCAGCGCAGTAGGTCTCCCCGGCTCAACATATTCTGTCCGGGTGATTACCACATCCGGGTCATCTGCTGGTTGAGCCGAACTGGAGGCCTCCGGGTTAGCAGACGCTTCTGCTATGGGCTTGTTGGTTGGAGCAACGGCCTCAGGAGCAGAGGCAGCTGGCGGTTCTTGAGCGGCTACCTCCGGTTCAGGCAAGTCCGGCTCATCGACCGGCTTGTTCTTCTTTGCCCTTTTGCTGAGTTTTGCTTGGGCACTGAAAAGACAGAAAGGTTAAGCATAAAGTGTAAGTAAAGACAAAGTACAACATGCGATGATCATCATTACCCGGGCACGGTCTTGAAAGCCGGCAGATTCGACTGCATAGAGTCGCCAGAAGAGGGGGAAGTTTCCTGATAATTTGAGTCAGAAGAGTTGAGCGGTTGACGTATAACACCTGCCAAAGGATGAAAAGGGTACAACTTTGAGATCACCTCGGTCCGGCGTTTCCTCGATGCGTCAGGTAACCCGGAGGAGAGGTCAGTGTCTTTGTTGGTCCGGGTGTGCCGCCGGCTTTCATGAACCTGTCGCTTCAAAATAAATTGAGGATCTTGAT
Organism: Triticum aestivum; assembly: GCF_018294505.1. Classification (NCBI taxonomy): domain Eukaryota; kingdom Viridiplantae; phylum Streptophyta; class Magnoliopsida; order Poales; family Poaceae; genus Triticum; species Triticum aestivum. The sequence goes on along the minus strand of NC_057796.1, from coordinate 435,666,207 downwards.
AAGCTAAAGGATGTGAAAAGCTTACTTTCCGGGTTACCCTTCGGACTTTCAGCCTTGGCAAGGGCTCCGAGTCAAAGGAAAGTGACATTACCTCTTCAACCACCGGGTTACTTGCGCCGGTGTCATCCTGTTGATGAATAGTATTGATAAGGTGGACAGAAATAAATAACAGATATAACAAGAGTTTACAGGTTCAGGGGTTACCTCTGACTCGGAGCTGTCACTTCGTTGCATCAGCTCTGAAGCAGTAGGCCTACTTCCCTTCTTGCGGGGAGCGGCTTTCTTCGCCTTCCTGGCCTTTTTGGCCGCCTCGTGGTCATATTTGACCTTCCAGAACTTGTCATCAGCCTGAAAAATACAATGATGATTTCTTAAAGATTCAGATGAAGGTTATCTGCAGATGAAGATAAAATGTTCAAATCAGCGGCTTACTACTGGGGCTGGGTTGATCTTGCAGAAGGGGTCTAACCCGGTCCTCCCGCAGTCTGCCAAGCTCTCGTTCAAGAGAGCCTTGGTCATGTCCTCAGCAACATCTTCAGGAAGATCGTTGCGACTGTGTCTCTGAGGGTCATCCTTTCGGCCCGTGTACTCGCACATTAAGCCGGGGCGGCGGCTCAATGGGATCACCCGCCAGGAGATCCAGACTCGGACCAGATCGATTCCGTTGAGACCATTGCCCAGGAGGGCCTTGATCTTGTTTATAGTGGGGAGCAGAGGTTGGCGCTCCGCCTGAGTCAACTTGTCAGACAGAGGGTGAGTTGGTTCCAGACGTGAGGGGTGAAAGCCGGGCAGCGGGCTCTCGTCAGCCGGCGACGTGTCTTGGCAATAGAACCACGTCAGGTTCCAGTCTTTTGGGTGACTCGGCGGCTCGGCGTAAGGGAAAAGACAGTCTCTCCGTCTCTGAATGGAGATGCCGCCTAGCTCCAAACTTGGCCCGTTGGCGCACTCGTTCTGGCGGTTCAGGTAGAAGAGCTCTCTGAAGAGCAGCAGGCTGGGCTCTTCTCCAAGATAAAGCTCGCAGAATACTTGGAAATTGCATATGTTGGACACCGAGTTGGGTCCTATATCTTGTGGCCACAGGTCAAAGAAGTTCAGCACGTCTCTAAAAAACTTTGAGCCGGGCGGTGCGAAGCCCGGGCTCATGTGATCCGCAAAAATGACCACCTCCCCGTCCCTTGGCTGTGGTCTCTCCTCTGATGGGTCGGGGGCACGGTAGGACATGACGTCCTTCTTGGGCAAGTAACCTGACTTGACAAAATCCGCTAAAGTCTCGTTGGTGACATTGGACCTCATCCAATTGCAAGTGATGGAGGCCTTAGGAGCTTTGGGAGGCATGGCGAAAGTCGGCAGCCTATGAATAAAAGGAAATGTCCGATTTAATTATAAGCCGGAGAAGATTTACAATTTAATGTTAAAAAGGCGGCTTATGGAGGGGACTAATGACATATATCTAGGTGCAGCGGGTTATTTAAGCCGCCCTAGGTATTGAGAGTAATTCGGTTGTCTACGGCCTTATCACAAATGAGCCGGAAAATTCTATGGAGCATGGTCTCCTTTGAGTCGGAAGATTCTACGGCGCGTGGTTTCTTTAAACCGGAAATGTAAACCGCCAAGACTTAACAGGTGCAGTTTTTCACTAAGTATGGTGAAAACAGGTTTCACACATTGCAGTAAATAATTTGGATCAAAATGGTCGGTCAAAAGGAAAGTTTCTAGACCTAAAAACAGACGCAGGGGAAGTTCTTGGGCTCGAACGAGGCTCTTGTGCAGTAAAAAGAGGTCTGCTTGCATTTGAAATGAGTGCTAAACAGCCGCCGCATTGGTTCTATACTATCCTAAGATCAAAAAGAGGCAGTAAAAAGGAAAACTACCAAGAACTCGCGGGTGGCGGCGAAGAACATGGAAGAACAGGACGAACTTGCTGCAGATCTGTTCTACGGGGCAGTCAGAACTTACAGGTGCTGGTGAGTCGCGGAGGTCGCCACCGTTTTTCTCTGGACACAACAGGTTGATGCAGCGGCCGGAGTTGGTGAGGAGGAGGAGACCCGCGGCGGCGACGGCAGCAGAGATCGAGCGGAGAAACAGTGGCGCGAGGAGGAAGAAGAGTGGCTGAAGGCCCGTCGGGCCGGGCTATTTATAAAGGCGAGCTCATAAGTGGGCGCGAGAAACGAGGAGACCACGGCGTGGTAATCTCCCCATGAAACGCCTCGATTTTCAGGATGGCAGTAAAGATAAGATCCGTTGCGGATCCGGCGGAGTAAAAAAACGGGCTTAATGGAAGATGACGTCACGGCGGATTACCCGGAATCCAGAGGATGACGTCACGCCGGGTTATGGTCTTCGCACAATGTTAAGCCAGAGATTTTTTCTATCGAAAGAATTGAAGATTGACATGAGCCGGCTCAAATCAATCTGGGGCCTAATGTTGAGGATATAGACCTTAGAGTCACCCGCCAGGAGGGGCCGGGTTACTCATAATGGTCATTGCCAGAAGCCCGGTGCCAAACTTGAAGACGGTGGGCCAAAGATGGGCTTAAGACCCGGATATAGCTTAAAGCCCGTAGTTACAATCATTATTATGGTAGAACTTGTAGTGTAAGGCAAGAATAGTTGAGAGTCCGAGCCGGACACTCTTATGAGCCGGCCGGGACTCTGAGAGCTGCTGGGCGTCAGCCTCCCTATATAAAGGGACGACCCGGCAGCGGTTTAAGGACGAGAAAGATCTGATCGAGAGCCAGGCACAGTAGCTAAGCTCCCTGGTCATCGAAACCCTAATCAATACCACCTAAACTGGACGTAGGCTTTTACCTTCACCGTAAGGGGCCGAACCAGTATAAACCCTCGTGTTCCTTGTCCCGTTAACCCCTTCAAGCTTCCTAGCGGCGATGGATCCATGACTAAGTCCTAGCTTGAGGACATCTGCCGTGACAATTCCACGACAGTCTCCTCTCCTACATCGCTGCTCAGAGAGCCACAGTGGATCAGTCTGGAGATGACGCTGATTCTGACAAAGCGCCTGCTCCGCCAAAGCCTCAAAAGCAGAAGAAACCCAAGGCTTCGAAGCCCTCAGCTGCACCAAGAGCTTCGCAAGCGAAGCCTCTGGCCACTGCTCCTCCTGCACCAAGCGTGCACTCTGAAGATCTCTCACGCATCTCCAAGTCTAGGAAGAAGAAGAAGCCCGTACAGCCTACTGGTCAAGCACTGACCCCTGCTACCGTTCTCAGGAATGAGAACGACGCCATTGATCTGTCTAGTGACGACGATCTTGGCGATGATGCTCTTGAGCTTCTAATAAAGAGCAAGCAAGAGGCGGAAATCTTCAATGATCTTCCCCTCTTCGATGTGGACATTCTGAACAAATTCATTGACGAGTGGTTTGACAGCCCAAAACTCAGTTTTGATGATCTCCAACTCCCCATTGGCCTCAGCGTCTCCTTCCATGGAGCCATTGCTCCTGAGCTAGCTCTTGCTCAGAAAATCGTTGAACTGAAGCACAAAATTGATTATGAGAATGCTCAGTTCAAGAAGCATATGGCCAAGCTCAGTGTGACAGACGTCCAAAACTTCAAGACAATGATGCATGAGCTCAAGGAGGCGTTTCACAAGAAACGTGATGAAACCAAAGGTTCTCGAGAGCGCATGAAGCTCTTGGCTGCCAAGTGTGTTCAAGCTTACAACGAAGTTGAGAAGCGCAAGGCACTTGGGCGTCCTGGCATTGACCCCAAGATGGCTGCCAAGAAGAAGCCTGCTGTGGACGAAACTGAAGCATCCAGGCGGGAAGAACCTCGCATTGTCTTCCCCGCCAGTATGACAGGCGTAAAGCTAAAGGTCCCCACAGTGGCTTCAGAGCTCAAGAAAACAAGGGCATCTGAAGCCGAAGCCAGAAAGCGCAAGACCAAGAACACCACTGACGAGGCTCCACCTGCCAAGAAGTGAAAAACCAAGAAGAAAGATCGGGCTGCTCCCACAGAGCCCCTTGTCGTCGAGCCAATTTCTGTTGCTCGTCCTGCATCTGCACATCAAGAGCGTCGTATGATAGTTCATGAGCCTGCTTCCACAGAGGCTCCTGAAGCTGAAGACATTCCAGTTGTTGACCCCACCGCAGCTGAAGACATTGGTCAACATGACAATGTAGAAGATGATGAAGTCCTTCCTCAGATCGAGCAAAATGTGGTATCATCGCCTGTTCTCACGAACAGCGAACTCATCAGCATTGGTCGTCCCTTGACACCAATCGCTCAGGATGATTCATGGGCTGATCACCCTCAAGACTCCCCCCGTCAAGCAGAAACACCAACTACTCCCCCAACTCAAGTCACCGCTCCGGTGCTTGAAGGTGATGACTTTGAGGCCCAACCAACTCCATCTCCACATGCGTCGCCAGTGTTCCGCAAGCTTCGTAAAGGACCAAGGCCACAAGTCACTCTGTCGAGTGTTCCAGAAGGAGAAGAGCGCCAATTAGTATCTCGCCAAGTATTTCCTGAAGCCTCTCTAACTGTGAACAACTCCGAGTCTGAAGCCAACGCGGCTGAAGATATTCCGACTGCATCAGCCGATGACCAAGAAGAACCAAGAGATGAAGAAGAACGTGTTGCTACACCCCCAACCAACCCTGAAGTTGTTCTCGAGGAGAACATGTCCGACCCTCCAGCTACTCGAGTGGAGGTTGATAACATTGAGGCGACCACCAACACTGAAGCCAATGACGTTGTCATGGCTGAAGCTAATATGGCGCCTGAAGTTAATGTGGTGCCCGAAGTGATTGCACCTGAAGCCAATGCTGCACCTGACGCAAATCTGCAGCCTGAAGTCAATACCACTGCCACTGCCACTGCTCCTGTACCGCCTCCACGACCACACACCATCGAGCAAGCATATGATCATGGTCAGCTGGTCACTGTTAGATGGCCCATTCTGGTTCCTCCACCTGCTGCTGGTCCGCAATTTGACTATCATATCGAGCACAGGCCTCAGGTCCAGAAGCCTAAGCCAAGGTTGCCAAGGTTGCCAAGGTTTCCAGGTACAGCAACTTCACCAAGGTCATTCAATTGAAATGGCTTCATTGCGAACAACACTTTCATTGATAGTGCCAAGAACCCCTATTCCAAGCCAAGGATTTCATCAGATCGGTTCTGGAGCTATCAGCAGTGCGGCTACTATTCCTGTGTTCTCTATGACCAAGGGCGTATCTTTCCACATATGCGTCTAGACACTGAAGCCATTGCTGGACTGCCCTGCCTTGAAGAAGCCCTTGACTGCTTCCGTGATGCTGGTCTGCTGAACTTTGTGACTGATAAGGAGCATTGGAATGAAGAGCTTCTGCTATAATTTTATGCTACCCTCCATATTCGCGGCTACAACAGGGATCCGAAGACTTGGGTCCTTGAGTGGATGACAGGCAATGTCCATCATGAAGCCAAAGCTCTTGATATCATTGAGCTAACTGGCCTGCCCACTCCAGGTGAACTTTTCGAGCCTGGTTGTCAGCTTCACCGCAATGCATTGGAGAGCATCTTTCAGAAGCCAGAGCCCAACATGAGCCAAATGCTAAGCATGATGAAGCCTCTGTCACGCGACGCTGAATACCCAAGAGAGTTCTTTGTTGAAGACCTAGAGTATCTGCCCCGCACTATTTATCATATCATCAGGCGAACTCTCTGGCCTGTCAAAGGACATTCTTCTGCAGCAAAGCATGAAGGAGCGATGAAGACATTGGTCTTTTATATCTTCAGTGGCATCAGCTTCAATGCTCAAGACTTCTTTATCAGGCAATTGGCTGCATCAGGCTCTGATCTCTTTGGTCTGAAGTTCTACGCTCCATGGGTTATGCGCCTTATCAAGCTTCACTCTGCCGTCAACTATCAACCTTCTGCACGCAACCATCTGATATTTTTGCTAGAGGTTGATATGTCAGTTGAAGCCATATACCCGGAGCCTGCCAAGGAGCCTGTTTATCTTCACAATGCTGATCACCAAAGCTTCACACAGCCCATTGAAGGAGTTCAGGCCATCACTCGTGTTTATCCTTTGGCTGGCAATACACGCTTCCCTCACCGTGCCCATACTGAAGCCACTGAAATCACTATTGCTCAAAGGCCCCGGAAGCGATCTCGTGTTCTCAATGACCGAGAGCTTCTCGTTGCCCTGCATCAGAAACAGGATAAGCATCACTACTGGCTGAAGCGGCAGATGCAAAGCCTCTTGGTGGACGTAAATCGCATTCGCAATCTTGCCACCAAGAATGCATTTGTCACTCATGAAACCTGTCGGAGGTCATGGAAGAGTTTGACATTGCTGAGTGCTGAAGCAGATCTTCAAGACGATGGCTTCACTGAAAGATTCAAGTTTGACTCCACTCCTCCAAGGAATGATGTCTTGCGTCGGACTCCCTCTCTTGAAGACTCTGATTATTCCTCCTCAGCTGCAACGGTGAATGCCAGAGTCATAGATGATCAAGATGATGCTACCTCACCACCTCCAACTTCAGCGCGTGTCGACACTGCACCAAGTTCTTCTGCACCGCCAAACCCCAACGCCGACCCTGCAGCTTCACCTACTCCTTCTGGGAACAAGTAGAGGCTCTATGTCTTCAAACCTTTTTGGTCCTTACTGACAAAAGGGGGAGAAGCATATGAGTTGATAGTCTTCAAGCGGGTCCATATGGGCGGTTGCTTTATATTTTGCCTAGTGTTTACAACTCTCGCTTTTGATACATTTGGTTCTTTGAGTTGTAACACTTAAACTTGATGGTCGTCTGCTACTTTTTCTGCTATTCCGCATGTGCGATGATAAATTCCGCACGAAGTCATACTGTAGACGTTCATTTTTCATTATGCATGTCATTATCGTCGTTATATCTAATCATGCATGATGAATTGTCTTCATGAGTTGAAGAGGATCTCCACAAGTACAACCTGCCATGTGCATTTGCATTCCAAAAGCAAATTACTTATATGCACATCTTCAGGGGGAGCCTTTTGCTACTTATGAATACAATACCTTTAACCTTTATAATTTCACATACTTTTATCCCCGTTGAGAACTTCAACCGATTTGTCATCAATCACCAAAAAGGGGGAGATTGTAAGTGCATCTAGTGCCACCCCTAGTTGGTTTTGGAGTATTGATGACAAACCTGGTTGAGGGACTAATGTGTTTGTGAGAATTGCAGGATAACACAGGTAGTAGTCCCTCATTGATTCGGTTTACCTACCGGAGATGACCCCTAAAAATATATGAAGACATTGAAGACAATAGTGGTATGTGAAGATATTCACATTGAAGACTATGACAAGAGAAGACATCACGTGAAGACTATGGAGCGCGAAGACTTAGTTGTTTCGTTGTTTCCTTTTCTTCTTTGTTGAGTCATAGGAACCACCGTACTGTTAAGTGGGGTCCCAGTGAACAAAGTCAGAGTGACTGAAGTGATGCTCAACCAAAATCCTATGTCTTCAAGTGAAGACAATGAGAGCAAATCTTATCCAGAGCTGGATGAGTCAGCTTTACTTGTAGCCCAAGTCAAGCTGCCGCGTGTGTTTGAAATCTGACCGTTGGAACACGTGTCAGTTCCTTAGTGACCCAGGGTCATTTCGGACAAATCAGGTCGGGTTGCCTAGTGGCTATAAATAACCCACCCCCTACACCATAAATTGGTGGCTGCTCAGAGTTAGTGCATGGCTTTTGTCGTTTGAGAGCAACCCACCTCCGAAGCTTTTGAGAGAGAGACATCCTTGCGAGGACAAAGCCCAAACACCCAGAGCCAAAGAGTGCTAGGCATCACTGAAGTCTTTCTGTCCGCGTGACCTGAAGACTTGTTACACTTGAGGACTGTGAATCCTCCAGCCGGTTAGGCGTCGCGTTCTGAGCATCCAAGAGTCATTATGGATCGCCAGTGAACGAAGTCTGTGAAGGTTTGGAAGTCTACCTTGAAGACTTACCAGAGTGATTGGGCGAGGACTGGGTGTCCTTAGCTCAAGGGGAATAAGGTGAAGACACGGTCTTTTGAGCTAAATCTCAGCCTCGCTAACCAGACGTACAGTTGTCACAGCAACCGGAACTGGTCCAACAAATCCTTGTCCTCACCAAGCGACTGGTTCTATCTTCTCCCTCTCTTTATTTTTAGTTTGTCTTCGTGAAGTCATTGCCTACCTGTGTTACCTGTTTGACTTCACTGTGTGACTTCAATTGTTGTTTGGCTTCATACTATCTTCCATCCTGATCTTCACTACCTAGCTGGTATTAGTCTTCGTGCTTTCACTTCATTGTATACTTGACTATGGCTTGCTTAGTGTAGTCTACCTTCCGCTGCATATCAATAGGTCCATTTCTATTGATTGTCTTCGAAACTCTCATGTTTTGAAGACTTTGATAAAAATCGCCTATTCACCCCCCCCCCCCGCCCCCTCTAGTCGATAACTAGCACTTTCAGTTCATCGCCACCAACAAGCCCGAATATTCCTTCTTGCATGGTGCATTCTCTACTTCCATCTCCCGTTTCTCATTTTCAGCCCTCCACCCTAGTGGTTTCTTCTTACTAGGTGGTGCCGGATTTTGGAGTTGGACTCTAGCTATCATACCCTTCTCGGATGGCGTCAAAACTTGTCGGACCTTGATCTCTTGTTTGACAGGGTTTAGTCCTTGCCATATTGGAAAATTCTTCAACTTGAGCCAACAGTGAAGTAGGCCAGATGTCCTCTTTTTTTTCCTTTTACACCAAAGAAAATTGTTAGTGCACATAGAAATGACAGCAAAAATTGCAATCTGATCAAGGGACTAGTTAACTTGCATGCTCTTAATATGGTATGGACACTTGGATGACAATACTCAATTTGATGATAGCACAGTTGCCACTTATTGTCTCCTTCATAATTGTAGTCGGCCGATGCTCAAGAGGCTTAGCAGTTCTATCAAACTCAAATATTTTGTTGAGGTGTAGTGCTTGGCAATCCATTTTCAATATGCCTCCTCCCACTATTGATCGCCTAGAATAGGATCTCATACAGTAATTCGCCATAAGAGGCACAATTGGATGTCCTCATTTTGGGCGTAATTGCCTAATCTTTATGCACTTCCTTTAGCACCACTGCTTGCAAATAGCAATATCCTCAAGTGGCATTGACAATGAAGTTGCATCAACATCGTTTTTCTAGGATATCATGATGGCGCAAGAATGATCTCTTCCATCATGTGCAAACAACTCGATACAAGTAGCATATGAGGAAGCATGTCACATTTTGGTGACATTTCAATTGGCATTGACGTGCACATACATTGTAGTTGACATTGACTTCACATATCCACAATTCTCAAAAAATGACATATCCATGCACATATGAATAGTCGAGTACGAATAGTCACTATTCGTACATTCACATATGCACATACACATTAATCATCCATGTCAAGATTCACATGTGAACCCTAGAAATGCAACATATAACACAAAACTCATCTACAAGATCAATTTGTGAAAAACGAAACTTGATGCGGTAGCAGTGGCGCGGTGGTACTCTCAGGAGGCGACACTCGGCTTCATTGAGGAGGGAGCGGCGACCGACGACGGGGGAGGAGCTCGGCTGATGACGAGGTGCGGCATAGAGTATGGAGGAGTCGAAGAAGGGGAGGTCAAAGGTGCATATGTGCATAGGCTCAAGACAGTTGGATATCGGCGGGCCCATTCTAAAATCTCGGCCAGCGATGCAGGGCGGGAAGACGAGGGGGCGCCGAGAAGGGTGGGGAAAGAGAGGCGTCCGCGGAGGTGGCCGGCGGCATGGTATGCTAACCATCTAGAACGCGTCCCCTTCAGTCCAATTAGTTTGACCCTGCCTAAACCCCACACTAACAACACATGTAGCAAACACGAATTAAACAACCAAGTAAGGAACAAAGATTGAAGCTTCCAAGCAAGCACCACCCGACAACCCCAACGAGCACAATATCCAACATGACACACATCAGAATGAAAAAGGAATTAAAAAGGACAAAAGAAAAGGGAAAAAACACCGGCCGCGGCCAGTTCCCACTACATAACGCGCCCACACGTTTCCACACCGGGGTCAGCGATGGCAGGCCGCTCCCGCCAACCAAACTGAACGCACGCCTCCGTCCTCCGGCGGCCGGAAACCGACCAGCGACCCGACCATGGCGTCGCCACGCCGCGCCTATCTCCCACTCCTCGCGCTCTGCCTCGTCCTGCACCTGCGCCACGCCGCGGCGCAGCAGGCCGACGAGCGGCAGCTCCTGCTCGAGGTCAAGCGCGCGTGGGGCGACCCGCCGGAGCTCGCGTCGTGGTCGGCGGCCACGGGCTCGCCCTGCACCGGCTGGGCCCACGTCTCCTGCGACGGCGCCGGCCGGGTGACCTCCCTCGCCCTGTCGAACGTCACCGTCTCCGGCCCCGTCCCCGACGCCATCGGCCGGCTCACCGGCCTCGCCACGCTCGACCTCAGCAACACCAGCGTCAGCGGCGGCTTCCCGGAGTCCCTCTACAACTGCACGGGCCTCACGCACCTCGACCTCTCGATGAACAAACTCGCGGGCAACCTCCCCGCAGACATCGGCCGCCTCGGGGGGAACCTCACCTACCTGGCCCTGAACGGCAACGGCTTCACCGGCGAGGTGCCGCCCGCGCTGTCCAAGCTCAAGAACCTGACGGTCCTCGCTCTCGACAGCAACCAGCTCACCGGCACCATCCCGCCGGAGCTCGGGGAGCTGACTGGCCTCCAGACGCTCAAGCTCGAGCACAACCATTTCGGCCCCGGCAAGCTGCCGGAGTCGTTCAAGAACTTGGCGAAGCTGGCCACTGTCTGGCTAGCCGGATGCAACCTCACCGGCGAGTTCCCGAGCTACCTCCCGGAGCTGTCGGAGTTGGTGTGGCTTGACCTGTCGACCAACGCGTTCACCGGGAACATTCCACCGTCGATCTGGAACCTCACCAAGCTGCAGATGTTGTACTTACACTATAACAACCTCACCGGTGGCGTCGTCATCGATGGCGCCATCGGAGCGGCGGGTCTAATCGAGATCGACCTGTCCTACAACAAGCTGACCGGAGTGATCCCGGAAAGGTTCGGGACCTTGACGAAGCTCATCAAATTATGCTTGAGCGGCAACGGCTTCTCCGGCGAGATACCGGCGAGCCTCGCCCAGCTACCGTCGCTGGTGTTCCTGTGGCTGTTTGAGAACAAACTCACGGGGGCGCTTCCGGCGGAGCTCGGGATGCACTCGCCGTCGCTGAGAGACATCCAGGTCGACGACAACGACCTCTCCGGGCCGATACCTGCGGGGGTCTGCAAGAACCGCCGGCTGTGGATCATCACCGCCTCCGGCAACCGCCTGAACGGCTCGATCCCGGCCAGCCTCGCCAAGTGCCCCGCGCTCATAAGCCTGCAGCTCCAAGACAACAAGCTTTCCGGCGAGGTGCCGGCCGCGCTCTGGACGGAGACGAAGCTGATGACTCTGCTTTTGCAGAACAATGGAGGGCTCACCGGCACCCTGCCAGAGACGCTGTTTTGGAACATGACGAGGCTCTACATCATGAATAACAAGTTCAGAGGCAGCCTTCCGTCGTCGGCGGCTAAGCTGCAGAAGTTCAACGCCGGGAACAACTCCTTCTCCGGCGAGATACCCGCGGGGCTCACCGCCGGCATGCCGCTGCTGCAGGAGTTCATCCTGTCGTCCAACCAGCTGTCGGGCGCGATCCCGGCGAGCATCGCGTCGCTCGGTGGCCTGACGCAGATGAACTTCAGCAACAACCAGCTCACCGGCGAGATACCGGCGGGGTTGGGCTCCATGCCGGTGCTCACCCTGCTCGACCTCTCATCCAACCAACTCTCCGGCAGCATCCCGCCAGCGCTGGGATCGCTGAGGCTGAACCAGCTAAACCTGTCATCCAATGACCTCGCCGGCGAGGTCCCGGAGGCGCTCGCTGTCCCCGCCTACGACCGAAGCTTCCTGGGCAACCGCGCGCTCTGCACGGGCGCGGCGTCGTCGGGGAACCTCGCCGGCGTGGGCTCGTGCGCAGCCCGGTCATCCGACAAGGTGTCACCAGGCCTCCGCATCGGCCTTGTCGCCGCTGCCGCCGCGCTACTCGTCGTCATCGCGGCGCTCGCCTTCTTCATCGTCCGCGACATGAAGAGGCGGAAGGGGCTCGCGCCGCCCGAAGAGGCCTGGAAGCTCACCCCTTTCCAGCCGCTGGACTTCGGCGAGGGCCCCGTGCTGCGCGGGCTCGCCGACGAGAACCTCATCGGCAAGGGCGGGTCGGGACGGGTGTACCGCGTGGAGTGCCCCAGCCGGAGCGGCGCGAGCGGCGGCACGGTGGTGGCCGTGAAGCGCATCTGGACCGGCGGGAAGGTGGAGAGGAAGCTGGAGCGGGAGTTCGAGTCGGAGGTGGAGGTGCTCGGCCACGTCCGCCACACCAACATCGTCAAGCTCCTGTGCTGCCTCTCCCGCGCGGAGACCAAGCTCCTGGTCTACGAGTACATGGGCAACGGCAGCCTGGACAAGTGGCTGCACGGCCACAGGTGGCCGGCGCCGGCTGGGAGCTCGATGCCGGCGAGGGCGCCCTCGGTCAGGCGAGCGCCGCTGAACTGGGCGGCGAGGGTGAGGGTGGCCGTGGGCGCGGCGCGGGGGCTGAGCTACATGCACCACGAGTGCTCCCCGCCGGTGGTGCACCGGGACGTCAAGTGCAGCAACATCCTGCTCGACGCGGAGCTCAACGCCAAGGTCGCCGACTTCGGGCTCGCCCGGATGCTCGTCGAGGCCGCCGGCACGACGCCCACTGACACCATGTCCGCCGTCGCCGGAACCTTCGGCTACATGGCTCCCGGTACGCGCCGATCACCTCACCTTGATGGTAATCCTCAAGGACGAAATTTCTTGCAGCTCAGTGGCTCATATTGTTCGCCGTGGTATGATTGCAGAGTGCGCGTACACGAGGAAGGCGAACGAGAAGGTGGACGTGTACAGCTTCGGGGTGGTGCTGCTGGAGCTGGCCACCGGCAGGGAGGCCGGCAACGGCGGGGAGCACTGCTCGCTGGCGGAGTGGGCGTGGCGGCACCTGCAGTCGGGGAAGAGCATCGCCGACGCGGCGGACGAGTGCATCGGCGACGCCAGGCAAAGTGACGACTTTGAGGTCGTGTTCAAGCTCGGCATCATCTGCACCGGCGCCCAGCCGTCGACGCGGCCGACCATGAAGGACGTGCTGCAGATACTGCTGCGGTGCGAGCAGGCGCACCGGAAAACCGTCGACGAGAAGACGGCCGTCTCCGAGTACGACGCCGCCCCGCTGCTGCCAGCAGTGAGAGGGGGCAGTCGCCGGAAACAACTCTCCGACGCCGCTGACGGCAAGGGTAGCTTCGATGATGTCGTCTGACAAAATATAGTTGTAAGGTACAGTAGTACTGTAACTAGCAAGACTGTGGAGTTTCATAGCAGAGCAGAGCAGATGACAATGGTGGATTTTTGTACACTGTGTGCCAGCCTTGAGATGAGCAGTTGGATCAAATTCAGACAATGCTAGTATTATTCTGAAGACAGAGATGAGCACTCAGACATACATATATGTATATACTGGAGAAACCAGGCAACATAAAAAGATGGTTAAATTGGATGATGTCGATCCCCATCTTTATTGGGAGGAGAAAATACAAAAAAAAGATTAACAAAATGTTATGGATTACAAAACACCACCAGACAAAGGGGAAAAAGAATCGGCAGAACAGGAATGGCATTGTCCAAACCTCCATCTCCATATGTTGCTGCCACTGAAACTTTTATGCCATTAGATAAACCTCCAAGCTCTTTGGCGCTATGCTAGCTACATCCCGCTGCAGACGCACCGGAGAGTGTCCGCAGAATAGCCGAAGAAGGTAAAATTCCACCACCAGGCGATTAGGAACGTTCGAAGGGAAAAGAAAAAGAAAAAAAGGAAGAGAAGAGATTGCTACACTCTGGGTTCAATCCATCCACCGGGCTCGTTACCAAGAAGACTAGTAGATATCAGCGTACTGGGAGTGCGAAGCGGCGAGGAGAGCAGCTCCAATGCCAGAGCCGTCATTGGCCAGCTTGGCAACCAGCGAAGAAGAGGCCTCGTCCCCGAGGAGATCTGAAAGAGTCGCCTCTAAGCAGCTGCTGAACTTCTTGTAATGTTCATAGAGCCCACCGTCCAAGGCAACCACGGTCCTTGGCATCGGGCTGCCGTCCCTTGGCACCTTGTCCCGGCCTAGCTTCTTCAGGATGCCATATATGCCAGCAGCGGCCAAGCGTGCGCCGCGCTCTGCAACGATGTCACATATGTGACGAGTAATGTATCTTACTTCCAGGGAAGTATCTGCAACCTAAACATGAGATCAGCATGTTAATCAATGGTCACCGAACAACTTTTGTATCCACTTAGGTTGAAACAGTCATACCCCAACGATATCCTTTAGCTTACTTCCCAGAATTTTAAGGTCATGTGATGCATCGTGGTGCATGGCAGACATATCTGGGGTCCTGCAACATAAGATTTAGAATAAGAATACAGCAGAAAAGTTTCTACAAATAGATAGTACTCTTTATCGTAATTGGGTAAATATTCATCAGGAACTATCACCGATCAGTGGTGTTAATGGCAATGGAAGCTTCATCGGGTATCAAGAATGGTGTGCTACTCAGTGCATCCATCTATTAGTGACCTATATAATCTTTTTTTTTTTGCGGGGAAGTGACCTATATAATCTATTTACCCCCAAGTAAATACTTTATTAGTTCTAACAAGGAGAAGGTGAAAATTACTCATTAGGCCACTACTCAGACTTTATGATACAAAAACGAAAAACAAAACAAACATTATAAGGTGTGACGAAACAAACTCTTATCTAACTAGACAATTGCACAGGCAATCCATCTTATTATTCTAATACGATTCTAAGCTTTGTATTGAACACAGCCGTGACAAAACAGAGCATTGACCAGAAGAAAAGTATTTTTATCACCGGCAATGATCAATCAGCATTAAGTTTAGAATATTTGTCACTTCACATGGATTACTCGAATGAAGTACATGTATAGCTTCAAAGGCACGCAACTTCCCAAATTTTGTAAACTGTGGGCCTTACATGGACTAGTCAACACATGTAACAATATTTAGAAGAGACACTGCTTCCTTGTGCATTTAACTATTATTGTCAACAGCTCAATATTAGCATGGAAAATGACCCCAACCAAGGCACTTATCTTTTTTCTATTATAAAAAAATCTTGATATGTGTTTAGCTAACAAAATAAATAACAGTTTTTTCCATGTCAAGAAGCAAGCATGAAAAGCTCAGGGAACAATGGATCAAGTATTACCTAAGTACGAATGGCATTTCCAGCTTAGCTGGAACAACATCCCCAAACAATGCAGCATCATGAGCCAGTTTCAGTAAGATTCTTCGCACAATCTCTCCAAGATACATGCCGGAAATCAACTTTTCATATATCTATCATACAAAATATATTAGTACAGTTCAGCACAAAAACGTGAATGGAATTGAAAACACCAAGATAAACACCTGTTCTCCAGGGTTCAAACTTTCGAAGTCCAATGCTTTGTCGTATTCTGAAAGTGGAAGCTTGTCCGATTTAAAGCTTCCCCATTCCGTGTTGATTACCTAGAGAATACCAAATAATTCTATGGTTAAAAATACAAATTTTAAGAGAGACTAATACAACACAGCAGTGAACATACAATGTTTCATGGGGCTTTTTACTTTAAGCATAAGGAATTTCAAACACTAACCATATTTCCGGATTTCGGCAGTAGTCCAGTCCACTTAGGAATTGCATTAGCATGCTCAACATATGCTGCGTTTGTACCAGTGCCCAATATTATGGCAGCAACCACATCATTATCCATATATCTCCCGCCAGCCAATGTGCCGACTGTGTCATTAACCTACCAAAACATCAACACTCAGCCTGAGAATACAAGTTTTTGGACACACGGCCATGTTTGTTCGCATTCCATTAAGAGAGAAAATATTAACAAATAACCGAAGTAGCATCAGAATACACAGAAATTAGCATTGTCTTATATACAAGAGTCAACCATAGATATGGTGTATTACCAGTGCTGAAACTTTCATATCCAGCCCCTGCCTCTCCATGGCCTTGCTCAACTCAGCCACAACATCCTCACCAACCTGATTAAGGAGTAACCAAAGAACACTTCAAAATCAAGGCAATTGCGGTTATTATGGAAAGATCGACAATTGGCTCAGATACCATATACTATTTGTACTTCAACACTTAAATTCTGATTGGCATATGAAACTTATGATACCACTTAAGATCGACAATTGGCTTCGATACCATATACTATTTGTACTTCAACACTTAAGTTCTGATTGACAAAAAGGAAGAACAAAACCACTATAACTTCAACACTTAAGTTCTGATTGGCATACGAAATCAAGGTTTACCACCAGAAACTTGCCAAGGGAATCAATGGATATATAAGAAAATCCAGTGGAACTTATGCTAACTAATGTGCTAGGAACTGCTCAACAAATGGTGTGTAGTGTTTTGAATTTTACCGCGCCGTTGATTGAAAATCCCTTTGTCCACTTGATGAGTGTTCCTGATGATATTGATAATTGGTTTACCGGAAAGGAAAAGGTGAAACCCAGCTCTCTCTGCCTCCCCACTGGGAGGTGGAACTCGTCACCTTCAGTTTCAACAAATTTGGCCAATACAGAAGCAATGAAATCAAATAGTTCCTGTAATAATGATTCAAGTTAAATTAGCAAACATGCATGTAAATTTGCGACTCCAGGGAGCTTGAAAACTGAATACCAGGTACTCACCAAGGAAGTTCCGACCATGAGGTGTGGTGGAATAGAGACTTCCTGATACTGTTGCTTGGCAACACGTTTCTCCCTTCCTCCAAGTTGGACTCGCAGAACACGGAAGTTGGTACCTCCAAGATCCAATGCATAAAACAAGCCATGTTCGTCTCTGCAGAAATAGCACCCAAATGATTAGACAATAAAGTTATACAAGTCTAGGAAAAATGTCCTGTTTTTCAGAGAATTGCATGTAGTAATAGATAGACAGGTTACAATTTGTCTTGAGAAACAAAGCACATAACAGATTATACTTGGACAGGATGAGTTCTACTGGTGGATATAATTGAACAAAGAAATTGGTGAAACAAACCAATCACATAAGAACTTCTGCACAGATTTCACAGAATTGAGCATACGGGAGTAATCCTGAGTGAACCATCCCTGCCATAATCGGTTAGTACATCCCACAGATGGCCTATTGAGAAATGAACATCCACACCAACTCATGGAAATCTCATGTGGTGGCATGCTGATTGATCAAAAAAGAAAAAAAATCCTAAATCACCAAAATTCAGACGGCCATACGATCAGCAAACAGGGGATGCGCCAGAGCGAGATCGGTCAATTCGTATATTATGAGATAATAAAAGGATGGCATCCTTGCCCATGATGATTCACCGAGAACGAACCAATGGAAGGTCACCTAAGAGGCGATGGTGATTTCGGCCTGAATCGCCACAAGGCGCGATCTTGGCACACTAAGATCCGCACATTTCACCGTACGGCCAGCCATATGCCTAACCAAGAGCAGGAGAGGAGAATTGCCGTCGCGTACGCGGCCAAGGAAAGCGCAATTCATCGACAGGCAACTTTCCCGGCAGCAGACGGCGCCCTCCGGATCACGAGGCCCACAGGTCAACCCGACAACTAAAGGCTAAGGATCGGACGGGATCGGGTCAGATCGGGAATGGGGGGCGGTCTCCCTTACCCGGTGGGGAGGTTGTCGACGTAGCTGATGAGCATCTTGAGCTGGGAGTGGCTGTCCCCGCGCAGGCCGCGCTCCATCTCGACGACGAGCGCGTCGGAGATGCCCCGCAGCAGGGCCGTGGGCGTGGCGAGCGTGCGCTCGACGTCCTCGATGACGGCCGCCACCTTCTTCTTGCGCTCGGCCTCGGCCGCGCCGAGCAGCTCCGCGTCCCTGCGGCGGCGGCGCCGGCCGAGCACGACCGCCGTGCCCACCGCCGCGCACACCACCACCGCCGTCCCCACCGCCGCCGCCTTCCCCATCTTCGCGCCTGGATCCGCCGCCCCGAGCGTCTGAGCACCGACTCCGCTCTGGATCCGGGGGCCTGTGAAGGAGGAGGGATCGCTGTGGTTCGTTCCCCGGGCGCGGGCGGAGGAGAGAAAGAGAGGGGGGAGGGGAGCCACTGGCCGGGCGTTTTAACCGCTGCCACTTTTTAACCGCCCCTTCCGTCCGTCGTCCCCCCGCTTGGCTCGGCCCCGCGGCATTTATGATCCACCTATCATGGCCCGGACGGCCGCGATCCGTTCTCACCGCCACGTGGGCGGCCGGGATGGGGGCGTCGGGGGGGAAGCGGATCTGGGTATTCCTTTTTGATTACCGAACGGATTTACCTGGATATACATCGCGGTGAAAAGGATCCTTCCTGCCAGGCCGTTGACTTGTGGCGGGGGCCCGCGTGTCGGTGGGTGCTGTTTGGGCTGTGGGGAAGGCTTGGGAGGAAAGTCAGATGCGTAGAGAGAGGGTAAAAAAGGATTGGGAAATACGGCTCACGTGGACCGGCGGGGCCCACCGGGAGTTCGGTGACGGGAGGGTGATGTCATCCATGGTGTGGCCATGTGGGGGAGGGGTGGTGCCAGTAGGCCATAGGGTCAACCGCCACCAACCGTTCCGCTGCGGGGCGGGGGCAAGGCGGAGCAGCGACGCCTCGGCGTTCGTTCGTTCGTTCGGCTCGACCACGACGACGACAGCGCAGCCGCCGCCGACGTACTGCCGGCGACTTTTTGCCGAGCCCACGCGCGACGCGAGTTGAACGGAACATCGTACCGTGTCGTGTCATATCAACCTATGCGATCCACGGACATTTTATACACTCAACGCACGCAGGCGATCTCGACCTCTATCTATGAGCACCTTCGAGTTGGCACATTATCCCGATTTTGACAAACCCATCACGGGCGTCTCCCGTAGTCGTCTTCTTTCACTGAATGAGCATCGTCGAAAAGTCCGAAATAAATCCAGCAAAACGCGGTCATCAATGTCAAGTTTACGACTTAAACCCTGGACTGTTTTCACCATAAAGTCTGAAATAACCACCTACGCTATGCTCAGTTCGTGCAGTACCACCTATTTAAAAAGGCTTGCATGAGTTGTGATGATCGAATACTTTCGTACATGAGTCATGGTGATCGTTATAATAAATCCCTTATAACAGCATGCTGATTTTATTTGTTTTCACATGATAATTTTGGACGGTTGCTAGAAAATACTAAAATTTTAACATTAGATTCTATAACATTTCCTTATAATAAATCGTCCATGTGACGATCGCACCTGAAAAATGATTTAGCACAGTCGTGAGGGGCAGCTCTATGTCTCACTTACAGCGAGACTTAGTGTGCTCTCTCGTCAGGCGCCTCCCTAGATGTGCCAAACCAGGCGCGTGGGAGGCCACGACCTCCTTTTTTAATGTTTTTTGCTTTTTCCTTATCTTTCGTTTATACTTTCAAATATTTTAGGTAAATATGTTACAAAAAAACAGTTTACTAACCAAGCGTTTGAAAAAAAAATAAGTTTACAAACAAAATGTTTCTCATCTACTTCCTCCGTTCCTAAATATAAGTCTTTTTAGACATTTCAAATGGACTACAAGATACGGATGTATGTAGACATATTTTAGAGTGTAGATTTACTCATTTTGCTCCATATGTAGTCACTTGTTGAAATCTCTAGAAAAGCTTATATTTGGGAACGGAGGGAGTATATGAAAAATGTATGCAAAAAATACAATGTGTGTCAAAAAAAATTGAACATGTATTTAAAAAATATTAATTAAGAATTTGAAAATGTTAAACAAGTAAATGAAAAATGTTAAGCATTTTAAAGATATTAAATATGTACATGCAAAATGTTGACCATGTATTAAAAAAGAGGTCAAACTTGTATTTGGAAATATTTAATTAAGCATTTGAACATGTTAAAATGTGAAAAGAACAAAATGTTGAACATGTATTCCAAAAATGTTAATCATGTTTTTGAAAATGTTAATCAAGCATTTCAATTATTTATCTATATACAAAAAATGTTGACCAATCATTTGAAAACTATTGAATGTGTATAAGAAAATGTTTCACACGTATATGAAAAATGTATAAAAAAATCATACAATGTGTCTGAAAAATATTAACCAAGTATTCGAAAACATTGATAAAGCATTTGAAAAATGTTAAATGCGTATATAATTTTTTTAACACGTATTCAAAAAATATTAGTCATGTATTTAAAAAATGTTAATCAAGCATTTGAAAATTTTAAAAATCATATTTATAAAAATGTTAAGCATGTATTAAAAATGTTAAACATGCACTAGAAAAATTGTCTTGACAAAACAAATATTTAGAATGAAATCTAGAAAAGAAAACATAAAATAATGATATTTGGAAATGAAACAAAATAAACAAAAACAATAACACAAAAATAAAACCGAAGAAACAAGTGCAAAAAGAACGGAAAACAAAGAAAGCCTATAAAAACAAAAAAACCAAAAAATCCGATGCAAACCAACAAAGAAACAAAAATCAAAGAAAATGAGAAAGAAAATAAAAACAAATTAAATCATGAAAATGATAAAGAAAACACATAAAAAGAAAGAATCTTAAGAAACCCGGTGAAAAAAGGGAAATAAAGAAAAAAATCGATGAAAATGGAAAAAAAACAAATAAACCCGAAGAAAAAAACAAAGAATTAATAAAGCAAATAAAAACAAGTGAAAACCAAGAAAAAAACTAAGAAAACTGAATAAAGAAAAGAAATAACCAGTGAATACCGAGAATAAACAAAGAAAACCAAAGTTACAACGAGAATAAAGAAAATCCAAAGAAAACCGGTTAAAAAAATTAGAATGAAATAAAACCCAAAAGAAAACCGGTTAAAAAAATCCAAAGAAAAAGGTTAAAGTGAACATATAACAAGCAGAGTACGAAGAGAGAATAACTTCGATAATGGGTCGTTCCGCTGGCGAAACGCCTGACGTGAGAGCTCGTTCCATCTCGATATAAGCAAGATATAGCTCCTGCTAGTGATGGGACACCCCTCAACCTGTATGCTTTTTTTTCTAATTTGGTTTCGATTTTTCTCCTTTCTTTCAACATCGCAAACCTTTTAAAATACAAAAAAATAAAATCATGATTTTTTTTGAATTCATGTAATTTTTTAAATTCGTGGACACTTTCCAAATTTGTGAAATTTTTGAAGTCTAAAGGAGTTCTGAAATTTATGAAAAAGAAATCAAACTCACGAACATTTATTCGAAAGAAGCGAACATTTTTGAACCTAAGAGAAAATTTTAGAAATTCATTAACATTTTTAAAAATTCAGGAACATATTTATGAATTCACTTTTTTTTGGAATTCATGAATATTGTTTGAATTTGCAAACATTCCAAAACGGAAAACATGATGAAAAAATAGGGGCGCCCATGCTCGTATTGGGCCGGCCCAAAGTGTGTGTGTGGGTGCGTGTTTACTCTCTTCCCCCGCAAAGGTTGTGGAATAGGAGCATTCCACGCTTCATCTGCCAATTACTTATGCGGAAGGATTTTTTTTTGCCAAACCTCTTCCTGCCACGTGAAGCCTAGTCAATGGCGATGTTGTCCGTACGACCATTGCTTCCATCCCAACGACGAAGGTTGAAAAGCAATCTAAAGGGGACCCAAATTTCAAAAGAAAAGCAAAATATACTTTCTCTGGTGGGTTTATTAGTCCCCTTCGCATTTTATGCGAAACTTCGCTTATATATATGACTAACAAAATATGACTGATACGCTACAAAATGTATACCATTAGATTTTCATTCAAAATAATATTCTCACGACATTATATTTCATTAGTTTAATTTATAATCAGAGTTTCACAGTGAATATGATGCAGTCCAATAAATCCGGACGGAAGGAGTACGTCAAAACACACGAGGCTTACATAATTTTTTTTACTTTATTTTATACTTTTTCTTTTTTCTTTTTATTTATCTCTTTCTGTAATATCAACAACTTCTTTAAAAAAATTGAACATTTTCTAAAAGGTATGAACATATTTCAAGCTGGTGAATATTTTTAAAAATATATGAACATGGTTTTGAAATTCCTGAGTTGAAGTTCAAGAATTTATTTTTCAATTTGCAAACTTTTTTGAAAGTGATGAACATTTTTTGAATTCATAAAGCTTCGTGGATATTTATTAACATTTTTTATATTCGATATTTTCTTAATTCTTGAACGTTTTTAGAAATTCGTGAACAATTTTTTAATTCACTAGCATTCATTCAAATCAGGAACATTTTTTGATTTTTGAACATTTTGATTTCCAAAAAAGGTAAAGAAAAAGGCCGAATTTGCCCGCATGTTGGGGAATAGGAAGATTATGTGCTCCATCAGCCAATCACTTACGTGGGAAGAAAGTCTAAGCCCGACCTCTTCCTCCCTCATCAAGCCCGGTCAATGGCGTTGTCGTCTGTACGACTGGCGAATCCATCCCTATGGTGAAGCCTGGCGAGCAATCTAGAGGGCACCAAATTTTAAAATGAAAGCAAAATATATTTTCTCTGTCCATGTCTATTACGCCCCATCGCTATTTATTCCAAACTTGATTGTCTATATGACTAAAATATTATGATTAATATGCTAATACTTATACCATTTGGTTTATGTTCAAAACAAGATTCTCATGGCATTATATTTTCTTAGTTAAATTTATTAAAGTTTGACACTGAATAAGATGGGGCCCAATAAATCCGGACGGAAGGAGTACGTGAAGATAAAGGAGACTCACACCGCCACACGGCCTTCTCTTTTCATTTTTGTGTTATTTTTTTCTATTTTTTTCTTTTTTTTCCTTTCCCTATCATATACTATTTTAAAATTCGTAAAAAAAAGAAAGACACAAAAAAATTGTGAATTCATGAAGTTTTTTTAAAATTGTGAATATTTTAAATTTTGTGATCTTTTTCAGTTACAAGAACAATTATTTAAATTCATGAAAGAAAATCAAATTCACAAACATTTTTTGAAATTAGTGAACATTTTTCAAGCCGACTAAGATTTTTGGAAATCAAATAATAATTTTAAATTAGTGAATATTTTTAGTACTTCATGAATATTTCTTCAATTCGAGGACATTTTTTGAAAGTCATGAACATATTCAGGCTGACGTTTTTTTTAATTCATGATTTTTTTTGAGTTTGCGAATCATTTTGAAATTTATTAACATTTTCTTTGAAATTGGTGAAAAAATTGATCCTCATGAAAATTTTATCAATTGTAGAACATTGTTTTAAACTCATGAATAGTTTTCAAACTCACGGACATTTTTTAAAATTCTTGAACATTTTTTGAATCCAAGAACTTTTTTGAAATTTACTAACATTTATAAAATTTAATAATATTGTTTTAAATTCGTGAGCTTCTTTTTAAAAATTTATGAACATTTTTTAAATTTGCAAAAAAAAATTGAAATCACGATCATTTTTTGAATTTATGAACATTTAGTTTTTCAAAAAAGGAAAAGAAAAAAGACCGAATTTGTGAACCTTTTCAAAAAATCAAAACTTTTGAAAATTTTGAATATTTTTTAAAGCAAATAAAAATGAAAAATAAAACCAAAATATGTCGTGAAAAAATAGGGTGCGCGCACCCGCAATGGGCCGGGCCAAAGCATAAGAGAGAGAGAGAGAGAGTTAGGGATGGGCAGCCTCCGTGACAAGATGAGAGGCGTTTGGAGGGGGCTGGCCCTCTCTGTGTCTATAGGCACAAGGAGGGGTGGGGTAGCCTTGGAGGACGGTATGCCTCGTCCTATGGCGGCGCATCAAGGGGTGGACCCCACCCCAAACCCTAACAACACCATATGGTGGCTTGGCCACCCATGATAGGGGCGTCCCACTAATGGGGCATAGGGCCCTTGCGGCTGTTTCACCACTTAGGCCTTGCCTTGGGGCTAAGTCCATGGCGCACTAGGCATTTTTGGAAGGCTTCGAAAAATTAATGCCACATGTGAGGTAGTCTTAGATGCGAGACTAGGAATCTACTCGATGTTTATTATTTCACACATGCACATGAGTTTTCCTCCAAAACTCATTTATATTACATACTCAAGAACCATTGCAATTATAGCATAGAAAATAAAGATTAATTGCAGACATGAAAATGAATAATACTACCTCTGTAACTAAATGTAAGATTATTTCGTAGTTCAATTGACTGTGGGACATATTTACAACACTCATAGGGTGTATCATTGCCATTATTCTCTTCTCTATTATCTTCTTCCACATCTTTTGTTGGCCCAACTCTAGGCTGCTCAAGATAGACATCATCTAGTAGTTGCAGTTGTCCCTGCTTCTTCTTCTTCTTCTTCTTCTTGTACTCTCATATTTCTTGTTTATCTCATTTCCTTCTTCATCCTCTTTAGAGTCATTCTCATCTGTAGGAACATAGTCACTGTCTTCTTCATCTCAATTATCCTTTGCTCCAACCGCCGCTCCGCTTATCTCCCACCGACAAGTTTGTCCTCTACTCGAGCCGCCGCTTCACTCCACAACTTTCATAGTCACTATCTTCTCATCGGAATCACTCTCATCTCACATCGACGAGCTTGTCCTCTGCTCCAGCCGCCGCTCCGCTCCAGTCTCAACTGACTTGCAGGAGAAGCATCATAGAGCAGCAGAGGGGAGACCTGCGAAGTTGACCCCATTGTGTCGATGTCGCTGCGCCGCCACCGCAATCCCCATCTCTACAGCTTCTGTCGAGGCTAGGGTTTGGGAGAGATGGGAGGGAATGACCTGGTTGCATGTGCACACGCCTCACTATATATATATATATATATATATATATATATATATATATATATATATATATATATATATATATATATATATAGAATGCCCGTGCGTTGCCACGGGCTTCTGAAATAGTTTAATGAAGTTATATAAAGATAACGCATGCTAAATTTCACAGGTAGAGACAATATAACACGGTCATAATTGCATAATAATTGGAGTTTAATTTGACATATTTTTTGTTTTTTATGAGATATCACCGCTTTCATACCATTATATTGTAAAAAACCTGGTGGTCCCTTTCAGCGACGTCACTTCGGAACCATTGTCAATAGGTTTTTTTTGTGCATCTCCAAAATCCATATCTATGTCTCATATATTCTGAAAAACAATAATATAAAATAATGCACCTTTTGCGTTAACATGTGTAGCACCTCTTCTCGTGGTGTTTCGGTCCGGGCCGTCATCGTTACATCAGTGCATATGCCAGTTGATATATTTAAAACATCATTCGAGTTCATCACTGTTTATCTCTGATGGACAAAGGTGAAACATATAAAATATAATGAAAACAAAAGTGAGACTAACACATATATTTTCAATTGCATTTTTTTTCACCCTACAATCTTATCCGGACCTTTTTTTAGAAATCCTTATGCGGACCTCCCCTGACTCCTCTCCTCCTCACAGCCAGACCTGGCCAAATGGGCCGGCCCGCAACGGCACGGTCCGGCCTGAGTTAAACGGGCCACCTCTCCCCACCCACTCTCTCCCCCTCCCAGCCACTCACTCTATCCCCCTCCTCTCCCCCGCGATGGCGTTGGCCGATGTCCCTCTCAGTCTCTCCCCCTCCTCTCCCCACCGCGCCGCCCACCACGTGCGTCTCCCAACTACGCCGCCGCCGCCCTCCTGCGCTGCTGCGAAGGAGGCAACCACCGCCGCCCACCTGCGCAGCTCAACAACCGCCGACCCACCTCGCCCACCGCGGCCCACAGCTGGACCACCTCCTCCCCGAGGAGACCACGAACTCCGCCTCGCCGAGAGCTACGCCATCCTCGAGCCGCGCTTGCTGGGGAGCCGTGGATCGACGGAATCGCTCCCATCTCCTCCCACTCGCGCCTCTCCTGTCTTCCCCGATCCGTTCAAAAGAATTAGGGTGCCCCGCCGGTGTAGTGGTCCGCCGCTCGCCGCCGCTGGAGGTCCGCCGCTCGCCACCTGCCCCCCTCTCGATTGCTTGCTATGCAGCCTGGGCGTCGTGGTCCACCGCTCGCCGCCGCTGGACGGCTGGAGGTCGTCGGCACCCAAGTACCGCCCACGCTCTGGCGCTTGCACACCGCCGGCCCTGCCCCATCCCACCCTCCGCCACCATCTTCCCCACCCCGAGCTCGGATTTACGACGCCCACTGCCTTCCAGTTCGAGCTCCGCCTCGACCTCATCCCTGCTGCCGCCGTCTTCCCTGAACCAAGGAAGCCCTCATCTGATACGCTCTCCTCCGCGACGTGCTTCTCCAACCATTGGTACGCGACGGTGGTTCGGTCCGGGAGGTGGCTCCTGCAATCCTGGCGTCGCCGCAGCGGTGGTTCCATTCCGGCGGCATCAGGGGAGCACACAACGTCCACGAGCAGCAAGCAGAGCTGGCCAATGATGCAGCAGCGCTGGCCATGAGGAGACGCCTGCCGTGGCGGACGCGGAGACAACAGCCATGGGCGTGGAAGACGGTTTTGGATCCTGTGAGCCGCCGCCGCTGCCGCACAGAAAGTCAACGCGGGCCTTCTGCTGCTCCATGTCCAACAAGTCGCCCACGAGGCGTCAGTGTGGCATTGCTAGCTCCAGCTCCCCCCTGCAATCGTCTCTGCCGCCGGCACTTGCACGCAATCGTGCTGGTGAGGCTCTTCATGTTTACTTTGTTCTGCTTGTAACATGGCCTATACTCACAAATATTTTGCATCATCTGAACAAATGATGGTAAGTTGATTCATATGTAATGTGACATCCTGATTACAAGTTCTGTTAGATTAGTTTTTCTGTTGGAATAATTGTTCTGTTGGAGCAGAGCAATGACATCCCTGTGATTCAGTTTTTAGGGGAGGGACAGAATGGGAGTATAAAACATTTGACTACTGTATTTTTTAATACTTATAAACAGGGAGTATATATCATCGAGGTAGTACAGGGATATCCAACATAATCAGAGACCTTATGGTCGGATCGATCTTCATATATAGTAGAATGTTTTATTTGTTTGCGAGTTAGGTAATTGTTTTTTTTGAGCCATGGTGTTTTCCATAGTACTAAATTAGTATTAGTTATTCCTACAAGTGTTAGTTGTTCATAAGCATATAATATAATCTGCTACTGTCAATATTTACCTCTGAAACTCTGGTATTCTACTCCTTTATTTTCCTGATACCTTGTCAGTCAGTATGTACTGAGTATATCCACACTACAGGTTTCTGTAGTTCAAGATCAAAGGCAAGAATCAGCCAAATATGATGATGAGAACAAGGCTAATGATGGAGAACCTTCATCTATCGAAGCTGAGCAGTCTATTGGGAATACTAAGTTTCAATGCGCATCCTAAGTTTCAGTTACCTGAAATCAAGGCCAGTTTCAGTCGATGCCGAAGTAAACTACCACATGTAAGTTTAGGGACACACATTAGTTTCCGGCTAGGGATTTAATGGTTGCCGAACTTTATGCACATATGGCGTAGTAGAGATGCATGCTTCGTTATCCTGCAGTTATCTGAATTTTTTCTGACCTGCACTCTTCTTGCCTTTAGTTCTGTTCTTAACAGAATTATTACTTACTGACAGACGAATACTTGTTTGCCTTCATCATCTGCATTTCAAATGACTCATTATGCATCAGGCTAGCTAGGCGATATGAAATTTTACTTCTTGGCTATAGTCACCGAGCACTGCAATTTGAAATTACAGCCACGAATTTTGGATTAGTCGAAAGGGCATTCTTAATCTGATACAGTCAACCGAGCACTGCAATTTTCAAAACAAGAAGCGGCTGCTACCATATTATTTATGTTTACAATTAACAAACTACATCCTGACATTCCTTCTTATTTTTGTTTGCATTCAGACGTGATGACCTTGAGAAAATCCATGCACTTCAATTGGACAGGAGTTTTCTGCCACGTAATCGATGATGCACTTCACGTGACAGAATTGTAAGATCAGTACTTCTATCTACTCTATTCATCACATCTACACTTCTGTTTATTCATTCTATGAGCTCTCTATTTAAGAGAAACAACAGAGACTACTATTTAAGAATAGTAGCCTTTTCAATTAAATGCTGAAGTATGTGTTTTCTGCATGCACCCACAAGTTATTCAAGAAAAACTAATTAATGCCTTAAACTTAAAAGTATCTCGTGGCCAAAACAAACAGTTCACTCAAAATTAAAACAGGAACTACTTTTACTGGTAGGTGGTAACTGTGCATCTCCATATTGTGCTGCAAACAAAAGCATAACAGGGTTTAGGAACCACAGTTTTAATTTTGAAAACCTTTACGAGTTTAGCAACAAACCAGCATGGTAGCAAAGTTTTTAGAAATACAGGGTAATATTCATACGTTCAAGCGGTTTTTAGAAATCACGCTCAAGCGGTTGTACATACCTTCACCAGCAAACAGGTAATATTCATCGTCAAAGAGGTCGTCAGGATTGACATCATCATTCATGAGACCATTGAGGTAAGCGTCCATGTCGTCTGCCCAGGTGCCAAACAACACAAATGAGGGTTCAGTCTCAAAGGACGCAAGGAGAGTAAGGATGGGGGTGTTACCTTCACTTCTGATCGTGTACTCCGGCGTGCTAGATGATGTTGAGGCACTGTGGGCTTCAACTACGGTAGGTTGTCCTGTTGAGCTCATTTTCGGTATGGAGATGGACCTGACGGTTGGGGTATTCACCCTACCTGCAAACCTTTCATTACGACGATCTAGCAGAGCATTCCTCTCACCATGTGGCACCTGCGTACATGTTTTTCGCTTGCCAATTTTCTCCTGACGCTTCATCGCCGCCATACTTCCCTTGCAAGCTCGCTCTCTTGTCCTACGCCGAGCTCTGGACTCATGACTCTGCTCGTCAACTCCATTATCCGCAATTGTTACTGGATCACTGGTTTGCTGGTCGGCACTTTGTAGGTGCTCATTGATTTCAATGAGGTCGCCATCTACAGCACCATCACCTAAGGTTCTGCTTAGGTATGCACCTACAACATT
Organism: Triticum aestivum; assembly: GCF_018294505.1. NCBI lineage: Eukaryota > Viridiplantae > Streptophyta > Magnoliopsida > Poales > Poaceae > Triticum > Triticum aestivum. The sequence goes on along the minus strand of NC_057796.1, from coordinate 435,637,084 downwards.
ATCGAATTTGGTATAAATAACCGATGAATGATTACAAAATGAAAGATGATCTTTGATGGGATAACTACCATCGGTTTCAGTGTTGCGAATGTATGTGGGGGCCGACTTGACAGTTGTAGCATGATCTATCTGTTCATTGCTGGATTGTTGCGTGATGGTTGGAAGTGTGAGAGTCGGACAATTGGTGTGAGTGTTGAAAGAGGGAGAGTTGGACAATGCGCTAGTTAGATCTGGACGTGGCATTGCGATCGATTCAGCACACGGGGTGTTTTTCCTTCAAGCATAGTCTGCCTTTCTCTTCGCACTTGACTCCCCCTGCTCATCAGGGGTCCTGCTGTTTCGTTGTTCCTTTCGTCGCTCATGCTGCACTTGATTATTGTTTTGGAGGTTGATCGTACCCTCTTCCTTTTCCTTCCGATAAGATGCCCGTCTCTGTGCGTTTCTCCGATCCCTTCGTTCGTCTGCCATATTACTACTGCGGTCTCTCGCATGTTGCCTCCTAGCCAACTCTTTTTCATGATTGAATTCAGCAATGGCTGATGCGGACCCATCTTCTGGAGCATCATCATGTGACAAGGATGTATAGTTCAAGCTCGATGGGTACAATAAATGAATCTATATTCTCATTGTTATGTTAAAACTTTAAACACCCGTACCTGGCATCGAACCGGAAGGCTGATCAATATTAGTGATATCACCAAGAGGGGGTCAGGATGTATAGTTCCGGTTTGATGGGTTGGCTGGTTCAACAATAAAGTTAAAACATAATCATCTCATCAATGCTCAACAATCATGAAGATCCCGAACTAAGCCAACACGTCTACTGTTTTCTTCAGCCATTTTTTGTTCCATATACTTCGTTTGTAAATGCCCTAATATTTCTTGTCTAGCCAGCATGTATTTCGTACTACAGTGAGTTGATGTGAAATCCTGCGGTATTTTGTAATGATCATCTAATTTTGAGTGGCATTTACTTGCAGGTTTGTTAAAGGAACTTTTGGCAAGAAATACACAACCGTGTCATTCAGTGCTGGACCTCTGTTGTTGGCAAGAAATACACTAATGTGTAGCTCACTGCTGAGGTAACATCAAATTCGTCTAATACTTGTTCTCGCATGTAGAAGTAAAATGCTCTTTCAGAATACAGTTATTAGTGTCAGTATATTCTTCTGTTTAGCAAACTATGATTGGTTGCTCTTTATGCTAATCTGAAGAAGTTTAGAACCATATGTATTCTGAACATTGGCAAGTCCGCTTACATAAATTCTTCTATTTTGCCATTGCAACGAGAGAGAAAAAAATATACATGCAGTGCCAATGGAGAACTTGGCCCAATTGATAATATACCCATCTTGGGCATACATCTATTTCATATCAACGTTTGCTACTGACGTTGTGATAGTTAATGTTTCATACTCCACATTTGTTTCTTTTTCAGACAAATCGAGAACCATCTATCATATTAAGTTAAAACATAATCATCTCATCAATGCAAAACAATCATGAAGATCCCGAACCAAGCCAATCCGTCTATTGTTTTCTTCAGCCATTTTTTGTTCTATATACTTCGTTAGTAAATGCCCTAATATTTCTTGTCTAGCCAGCATGTATTTTGTACTACAGTGAGTTGATGTGAAATCCTGCGGTATTTTGTAATGATCATCTAATTTTGAGTGGCATTTACTTGCAGGTTTTTTAAAGGAACTTTTGGCAACAAATACACAACCGTGTCATTCAGTGCTGGACCTCTGTTATTGGCAAGAAATACACTAATGTGTAGCTCACTGCTGAGGTAACATCAAATTCGTCTAATACTTGTTCTCGCATGTAGAAGTAAAATGCTCTTTCAGAATTCAGTTATTAGTGTCAGTATATTCTTCTGTTTAGCAAACTATGATTGATTGCTCTTTATGCTAATCTGAAGAAGTTTAGAACCATATGTATTCTGAACATTGGCAAGTCCGCTTACATAAATCCTTCTATTTTGCCATTGCAACGAGAGAAAAAAAATATATACATGCAGTGCCAATGGAGAACTTGGCCCAATTGATAATATACCCATCTTGGGCACTATACATCTATTTCATATCAACGTTTGCTACTGACGTTGTGATAGTTAATGTTTCATACTCCACATTTGTTTCTTTTTCCGACAAATCAAGAACCATCTATCATATTATTCACCTTCTTGCAAATTTCTGTTATTTTTTTAGAAAAGCTACTTTCTGTCTTTGAGTGCCGGTAAATCTAATTTAATTTTTTAAATCCATTTACGTCTTTCTAACACCGCAGATGTTTTTTCTAAGCGTTCCGATATATGACATTTCTTGACCGTTCATATATCAAACTCCAGTTTTTAACTTCATATTGAATCAATTATTGTAAGTCAAAGCTAAAAGTGCGTATTCTAATATTTGATTCCCAAATTTGGTTTGTCACCGCCGTAAGCTCATAACTTTAAACACCCGTACCTGGCATTGAACCGGAAGGCTGATCAATATTAGTGATATCACCAAGAGGGGGTCGGGAAACAGTCTGCTTTTCATTTTGGAGCTTGACCTGTTCATCCTTTTTCTTTCGATAAGTTGCTCGCCGTCCTGCGTTTCTCTGCTCCCTTTTGTCGTCTGTTATGCTATAACTCACTTGGTCATTCACAACAGCACATGTTGTCTGGGAATATGTTGTCTGGGAATGAGTTGGGTATACATCACATGTTGGGGTAGACGATGTCACAAGCTCTGAACCACCACAACCAAGGGCATTAAGACACACACCATTGTGGGCAGATTCTCTGGCTGCAGGAACAAAAGAAAATATGTCGGTTAGGCTAATACATGAACATGCATCCCTTTAAGCACAAATCTGGCCATATGAAAGGCATATCGGCTCACACCACTTGAGCCTTCTGTGTGACCTGTGGCATAAAGTGATGCAAGAGTACTCCTATCCGGGAACGAAGGCACATTATTGTCTGCACGATGTATAAACAACGAATCTAGATGAGAATTAGTCAACATGTACATTCATAGAGACGTTTGATCACTGTCCATGATGCACGTGTCGGATCATACCAAATGAACTTCCTGCAAGGCCGCAGGCACAAATATCTGTGAGAGTACTCGGACCAGGGAACGAAGCAACATCAGGGCTACAGAAGGAGATTGATGGGTTGTCTACATAACAAAACCAGTACAGAATGAGGCAGTTTCCTGCTAACCGAATAGGGTAGATAGTGTGTTTAAATATGGAACCCACGTACGTAAACTTGCATGTCCAGGCTGATCAACAATTGTTATCTCAGAAAGAGGGTGTTTGTTTAGGTTTGCAAGCTCGTCCTGCTCTAACCGTGTCATGCCAGTTCCATCTGTTTCCTTGTGTGCTTCCAAGTCTGTTAGGCACGATTGATCATGTTAAAACCATATGATACAACAGATAGGGGTATTTACACACTCCAATACCTGGAGTCATTTGATAATTGTCAACATTGTCAGCTACGGGAATGATTGCCGGGTTGTATTCATCAACATTTCCGTCAACATTATGGCCTGGAACACATTAGCGAGATACAATGATTGTTGGGCACCCTTGACATCTGACTCATTTATGTTACTCTAACGTACCTTGGCTCCCTTGTGAATGTAGGTCAGCAAGAGGGGGTACAGGCACATCTGACACCTTTTTCTCTTCCGGCGCCTTGCTATTTGCATTTCCCATTCGTACCTATCATTTTTCAACAGCATTAGTATTGATGTGGTATGTATACTGAACAATTGGCTTGCCATGTATTTTTGGTGTTCCAACTGGGAACATGGGGAAGAAATGACTACATTGTATACATCTGATAAACATTTATTGTCTTGGGATGTATTTTTGGTGTTCGAACTGGGAACATGGGGAACATTTATTCGTATGGGTCCATTGTATATGGCTCCATCGTATATGGCTCTGTTGCATATGGCTCCATCTGGTGACAATTGTCTTCTGTAGCGTTGCGTGATCTTTAAGAGATCATGGGCGTACGTACCTTTAAGAAAGCAAGGTTGAAAACTGATCAGTGAAGACGCCCTGCACTGCTTGCCACCGTAGGCGTCGTCGTCGGAGATTGGCGTGTGGCTGCCCGAGGCGGCGGCGGCGGTGTCTTGCTGATCCGCGACGAGATTCGTGGTGTGTGGGTACCCGAGTTGGCAGCGGCGGCGGTGTCTTGCTGACCCGCGACGGGATCGTGGTGTGTGGGTACCTGAGGCGGCGGCGGCGGCCTGCTGATCCGCGACGGTGTTGTTCGTGATCCACCACGGGCGACGTATGTGAGGCAGCAGCGGCGGCGGCGTTCTCGTGATCCAGGACGGACGTGGGAAACGAGGAGCGGATCGGGTCCTCGTTCCGTACAGGAGCGTCGATCTGGTTTTTTGTCGATACGTAGATTAAAACCAGTGGTACGGGGTGGGGGGAGGTGGGAGAAAATAAAACCGGACGGAAAAAAACCTGTCGAAAAAAACCCAGACGAAAGTGGGGGACTATTCAACCAACTCGTCCATTAGGAATAGATATAGATATATATATATATATGTATGTATGTATATATATATATATGTATGTATATGTACACATACATACATACAAAAGAAACGGCGATATATGTCAACCGTGTGCCAGATTGCAAAAGTACCACCCCGTGATCTCACGTCGCCCCGAACAGTCTGCGTTCCCGATTTTCTGGGCTAGCTCCTCCCGATTATCCCCCCCCCCCCCCCCCCCCCCCCCCCCAAGAAAATTGGTAAAAGAAACGGACGGCGACCCCCAAGGCATTGTTGGGGGATCGAACACACAACCCACATAATAAATTTAGCAACAACATCCAGTTGGGCTAGTTGGCTTTACTGATTACAAACAATTTACACACTAATTGTATCTTGTTAAGACGAGATTAAAAAGACAGTAACTTAAAATTCAAAACGGCAGCCTCACTTGTTCGGGTATTAGGACTATGCACCCTAGTTCCATATTTTTTCTACATGTTTCACATCGGTTCACATAGTTCACAAACCGGGGCGTCCCTTCCCTCCTTTTTAGATGCAAAACACCACAATGTCTGCACGTAAATTATCATGTATGGGGTTCATCTCTTATCATGCTAATTACATAGAAGTTACCGGGGTATGTTTCTGAATAACCTTTTTCCTTGGTCAAATATTTCCGTGGTGTTTGTACTTAAGTTATTAGGTATGCGCTTCGTATATTGCCATGCTATTTAGATAGAAGTTATCGCGGTATATTTTTCAACAACCCCCCCCCCCCCCCTTTTCTCCCCCAGTAAAAAATGTTACCGCAGTGGTTGTACTTAAGTTATCAGGTATGGATTTGGTTTATTATCATACAATTTACATAGAAATTCTCAAGGGTATGCTTTTCAACAACTTTTCTCCCTTGGTCAAACTTATCGTGGCGTCTGTACGTAAGTTATCAGGTATATGGTTCATATTTTAGCGTGCTATTTTCATACAAGTTACCGGGGATATGTTTTTCAACAACTTTCCACCCCTTGGTTAAATTTAACTAGGTGTTTGTATGTAAGTTATTGTCCATGTTATCCGTATATTACCATGTTATTTTTACATAAGTTAATTAACAGGGGTATGTTTTTCAAATAACTTTGTTTGTTTGGTATCCAATGGCATCTTGAACACCTGCATTTGGAGCGCTGAATTTGTTTGAGCCGCGTCCAGACTTGGGCACAATGGTGCCATTCCAGCAACAATGCTCAACTTTTCCATCTGGGTATCATTGTACTTGAACAACCGCGTCCAGACTGTGTCACGATGATTCACGCACGGTCGCTCGCGAGCCCTCGAGCACTTCCATCCTCAACCTTCCGTCGTCTCGAACCCTTCTCGGTGCATGTGGCCGCGGCCACCCTCGAGCACCTCCGTCGTGTCACGAGGGCGCGGATCCGGACATAACGCGGAGGCCGTGGTGTATCTAACCGCCGTTTGACCTGGCTGCTTGATTTGGGGCCTCAGATAGGGTGATAGGGTGAGGGAAGGGGATGTGGAGATGCTAGGGGCAGCGGCGGAGGACGGCGCAAGACGGTGAGGTCGCCGGCGTAGGCGATAGCTGCTTGTTTGGGGTTGGGGAGTAAGTCGAAAGAGAAGACGAAGAAAGAGCGCGGATGGGTTTCCCCCATGAATCGAGCGGGGATGGAGGAGGGTCGCGAACTTCGTGTGGATCTAGCAATCGGGATCGAAGGGCAGGCAGGTCGTTCGGCAGTTTTGTCAAAACGATCTGGTGTGCCAGATAGATATATCATAGAAGTTATTAGGGGATGTGTTTTTCAACAATTTTTTACCTTCTTGGTTGAAGTTACCGTGATTTTTGTATGTAACTTATCGGGCATACGGTTTGTAAATTATCGTGCTATTTTCACATATGTTATCAGGTGATTATGTTTTTCAACAATTATTTACATCATTCGTAAAAGTTATCGGGGTGTTTGTATGCAAGTTATTGGGTATGCGGTACATATATTACCATACTATTTACACGTAAGTTAGCGAGGGCATGTATTTCAATAACTTTTTTTCCTCGGATAAAAAAGTTACCAAGATGTTTGTATGTAAGTTATCGGGGGGCCCGTTATCGGGTATGCGGTGTTTATATTACCATATTATTTACAAAAATTATCGGAGGCATGTTTTTAACACCACTTCATTGGGTCAAAGTTATCGATGCTTATACATAATTTATCAAGTCTCTGAAGCATAACTTACCATGGTATACGCATAAGTTAGAGAGGTTATTACCCGCAAAAAGAAAAGTTAGCGAGGTTATGCTTTTCAGCAACTCTTTCCCCGAGTTAGTGTTACCACGGGATTTCTGTGTAAGTTATCAGGTGTGCGGTACGTATGTTACCACACTATTTATCCAAAAAAGACAGTGGATATGTTTTCAAAAACTCTTTTTCTGGGGTTAAAATCGTTCAAAGTTATTAATGTTTGTACATAATTTATCAAGTCTGTGAGACATAAATTACCATGATATACACATAAGTTAGCAAGGTTATTCATTAAAAAAAAGTTAACGAGTTATGCTCAGCAACTTTTTCCTCAAGTCAAAGTTACCACGAGATTTGTGTGTAAGTTATCAGGTGTGCGTACGTATATTAGCACACTATTTATCCAAAAAAATAATGGTGGATATGTTTTCAACATCTTTTTTTTTGGGGTCAAAATTGTTACCACGGTAATTTTCAACAATTTTCTTCTAGGGGCCAAATGATCCTCATTATCTACTGTTTTTTTACCACTCACAAACTGCTCAAACACGAGCATGGCAAAAAAAAAAATCAGAGATGCAAAAAATTGGGCAAACTACGGATCGATCCCTTGTTGCCTGAGCTATGATTCATAGCACTAGCCACTTGGTACTAGTGAATTCATGTTGTATAATCAGCGCGAGTTTTTTTATCAGGTAGAGAGCCACCAGGCATCACCTGGTCTGCAGCCATGGCTGCTGCTCGCGACGGAGTTCACCCTGAATTACCAGGCTCCCCCTTGCTATCTTGGGGGTGCACGGCGGTACGGGTGAGCACATGCATGGTGCAGCGGGGCGCGGCCTTGGGTGACTGGTGTGTGTACTCCGGACTTCTTCAACCAGGTTTTTTAAACCGTGTCGGATGAGCACTTGAACTTATAGAAGCGAACTTTTGGGGTTTTAATGATAATTTTGTTTTCTCGTCCGAACTGATGCTGACATCATCACCCGAACTTGCACAGTTTTATGTAGGCAAATTGACTGAATTTTGTTTGTAATAAATATTTTATGTTTTTTCTCTTCAAATTTTCTTTGGATTCCCTAGAACGAACTGACTATGTTTTATTTTTTTAACTTATATGCTAGTAATACATGACCTTTCCATATACGAACTCACAATTTTTTAATTGTGTTTGATGAGCACTTGAACTTATAGAAGTGACCTTTATTTATATTTATATTTTTCTTATTTTTTCGCTTCCATTTTTCTTTTGTCTTCATTTTAGAACTTGTGGCCGCGCACGAGATCACTACAGCATTAGCATGTCCATGCTGTTGAACTGATGATTTTTTTTTTGTCATTGCACTGTTGTAATATAAGGACTAGAACAAATATCAATATAAATTGACGCTCTTTTTGTAGGTTTTTGGGAATGATAATTTCTGTTTTGTAAATATATAAAAGTTTAAATACGTGTACTGCACCATTTAAAAATGTTTGTACTGCACATGTCCATAATAATTAACACAAGCACCAAGTGGGCTAGGAAGAACAGGGCACTTGAATCAGAATTGACACTGAAGAAACTCGCTACAAATCATTACTTATTTAGGTGATATATCTAAACTTACAGAATTTTAAAACTTGAACTAACGATATATATCTTGACACACACCAACTTTTCTGTGCCTTTTTCATGGACTGATGTTAGAATATACATCGAACTAATATTAAGTTTAATACAAACATTCTCTATTCATGAACTGACATTTTCTTCTTCTTGTGGACTGAAGAAAAGAGAACAAAAATACACACAGAACTCACGCTAGAATACAAACTGAAGAAAAAAGAATTTCCTCCATGAACTGATGATAGAATACACAAATATCAAGTATTCTGTCGTCAGGTTTTTTTATGGCAAGCAGTACAAGAATGAGCAGGAAAAAAAAGAATCATTCACACGCGAGTACAGCAGCAGTACAAGTTGAGTATCATCTCTCGCACACACACCTCCTCACCTGCTTCATGTGCGCTTCTCCCTTATTGCTGCGTTCACCTGTGTTGAGTGTACAACAACAACTTCTCCCTTATTGCTGCGTGCACCTGTGTTGAGTGTACAACAGCAACACTTTTCATGAACGTCGACGAGGCATGCAGTTGTACTGCCGAGATGAAGATCCTCGACCCCGATGCTCCCCCCGCGGCCGCTGAGCGCAAGCCTTGGGAGAAGTTGCGCGGGAGGGAGGCGGCGGCTGGTGGCGCGGGGCAGGGCATGGAGGACGGTGTGGCACAAGGAGTGGGTTGCGTACCATGCCCGGGGAGGCTGGTGATCGGGGCGGCGGTGCAGTGGGGGAGGCTGCTAGTCAGCACAAATTATGTACATCAACAACATTCACACCACAAGAAAATGAAGCAGTAAATATACCATATTTTTGTACATACAAGCATACGGAAAATTATAGAATCAACATAGCATACCCTGATATGTAGTTGCACTGACGCTCTGGGAATTTTACAACTGAAGAAGCACAGACTGGCTGCACAAATAAATAAGATATAAATGTTTACTGTCCAAGAGCGGTCGTGCCATGTATTCAGAATTTCCTCGCACCATTTGTCATACACAAAAGTCATGTATAGCTACCAGTAAGTGTCTCAGAAACCAACTAGGAGTACATGATTTCAATCAACTCGATGCTCATCAGTACTAGAATTATTGGACAACAAGTTTAGATTTGTAGCAGCACACGCACCAAACTTACAGATTTTTCTTCAACTTATTTAGACAAGCAATGAAACAGATATAATAACAAAACATTCATTCTCATACAGCTAGAGAGATGTAAACAAACTATTTTACTACTCCCTCCGTCCCAAAATAAGTGACTCAACTTTGTACTAGTACAAAGTTGAGTCACTTATTTTGGGACGGAGGGACTACATTGCAATGTTGATTCGATGGGGCACTAGCTACAGTTATACATAAACTCCTTACCTTCTTCTCAGTGAAATTGTCCAAGGGCTCATTTATTTTTCGTTCGAACTTACCACGTTTCTCAATTTGAACTTTTAGAATTTTGGTCGATGAACTTCAAACATATAACTATTTATTTTTTATCCATTTGAACTCCTATATAAACTCAATTATTTTTAGACATACGAACAAACATCCCCCTATTTCTCGACTTTGAACTCCTGTATATTTTTTCTTTTAGCTTACAGTCTCTCGGGTCTGAATTGATGTACAACATCATCATCTACTAAATTTGCTAGTCCAACATCATAATCTGGTCGTGTCCCATCGAAATCTCACTCCTATCTTGACGAAGTAGAACTCTGCAATTTTTCGTCGTGGACTGAAGATCTCATAAGTACAAAGGAACTGAAATTCTGCAACTTTTTTGTCAATTCAAATGTAGAGGGGCATTACCATCAGAGGATCTATAGCAGCCAGTCACAACACTTTGACTCGTCCTCCATCAGCAGTTGCTCCCATGCACCCGGATGACTGTCCCTAACCTGGCATACAACATTATTAGAACCTGCAGGTTCTCCACACTAGCACTGAGATTTTTCTTTTCCTACTTTTTAACTAAATCAAACTTCCGAACTCGCTCTATGACAATGATTGAACTTGCACATTTCAGCCGTGGCATCAAGCAGCAACTAGAAGTAAACAAATTTTACAGCACTAAAAAAGTTCAAAACATCACATCAATAAGCACAATGGTGGCTATCACAGTGATGCCGAAGAAGGCACATCTATCCAGTAGCAATTTCAATTAGAAAAACACAGTAGCAATTTTGCCGAATGCCATCAAATGAAACTTGCATGGTTCAATTAGAAACACACATTAGCAAACATATTTGCAGATTTTTTTGTGTATAAAAAAGCTAGTGGTTTAAATTGAAAACATGGACAGCGCCACCACACATTTTCTTTTAGTATATCCTCTCATTTCATCCTACAGTGCATGTTTTGTGTTATAGGAAGAAAATGGAAAACATAAAGGGAATCGTACTTATGATTGGGAATTAGAGGTACTGAATAGCTTACATTAGATGAACTGGAAAAAAATACAAGCTCGAGAGCCTCACGAAGAACTGGATCACGGTTTGGAGCTGCGAATGGTGGTGAAGCTCCACATCCGCCATCGCCAGCAAGCTCCAGCCATGGACTACAGCAGAAAGGAGAGGGTGAAGCTGATGCGATCGTCACTACAGAGGAAAGAGGAGCTGAGGCCTTGGACTACTGCTCATGATGAACTGAACTAAAATAAATCTTTGTTTATGCATTTAAGCAAACACTTTGAAGCACATTAGTTTTATATACTTGGCTTAATACCTACTCTTCTCAGTGTTCATTTTTCCTCTTACTCCCTGACCGACTGACAGGAACAGGGGCGAAATGAATCAGTAAGCAAGAGACGGCACCAGGGTGAAGTACCTACCGGTGCCGGCGGAGAACCACGGTGGTCTTGCCAGCGAACATGGGGTCGACTATGACGTTAATCTCGCCGAGTTGGACGTCCTCGCCCCCCGTGGCTTCTCCTGCAGGTTCCACTTTTTTGCCACTGAAGAAATTGAACTGAGTGTGTGACGAGTTAGTTAATGTGAAATTGAACTGAGTGTTTCACATCACTCTACAGCACACCAATGCGTACGCACAGCCAGTAGTGAAAAAATGTGCATCAAGAGTAGCTACCATCTATCGCCAGTGGCGTGCACCACCAACAGAGAACAAGCAGCAAGGTGCAGGAGCGTGGTGGCCGGCGGCCGAGGTAATGGCTAGAGAGAAAGAAGGGGAAATGGAATTACGCGGCCGTTGAAGTGGGATTGACAGGAGGAGAGGGTTTTTCTTTGCTGAACTGATAGAACTTTTTTTGTTTAGTGAACAAAATATAATGCAAAACCGTACTGTTTTGTTTTTAACACACACATCAAACTACGCATCATACTGTTTTTGTGTTTCATTTTGAACTGATGCAAATGTTTTTTCTGCACCCACACCTACAGATGCGACTGAACTTAAGGTCACTTAGGAAAACTGTGCAAAATGGGAGAGATAGGCATGCAAACGATGTATGCGCCAAACTGTTGTATCTTGGTCAAACCTAACAGAGAATTTTAACAACACACACACAAACTGACAAGTGTACGATTCAAACTTCTATACAGAGGACAAGCCAACATGTACAATTAGGAGACAACTATTTTTATTTGAACATTCATGATGAATCCCCCCCCCCCCCCCCCCCCCACACACACACACACACATATTTTGTACTTCACATAGTAGGGAAGTGTGCATACTGGACATCCACACGTACAAAGATCATGGATAGAGTAGTACAGCAGAACAAAAGAGAAACATGAAAAAAAAATATGAACGTTTGTTGTAGGCATTCCAACAAACACATTGAGGGCAATAAAACAAAACCACAACAATAAAAATCATGGCTTTCTTCTCCTTTTTGTTCAGTTTCTCTGAATCAAAACCTCAACATCACCACAACATCACGCAGCATCAGCAGAGGAAGCAGCAACATCATGCAAGAGAGAAATCAGAGGAGAGCAGCACCGTGCACATGTTCGAGGGAAGTTGCGCGGAGGCCTACTAGGGGCCGGGGTGGGGGCCAGCTCGGGGACAGCGAGTCCGACCGTTCGAGGCAGAGGCGCGCGGCAGTTCAAGGGCGGACGCCCAGCCGCAATATTCCGCCGCTATTGGCTTGACACGGTTACCAGGAGGTCGACGGGGGCCGTGAGGATGAGTCTGGGAGCGGCGCCGTTGGCTGGGCGGGGACGGCGCCGGTGGCTGGTCGGGAGCGGCCCCGGTGTCTGGTCGGGGGCGGCGCCGGTGACTGGGTCGAGGGCGGCGCCGGAGGAAGCGGCGCCGGTGGATGGGGCATCAGGGTGGTGACGCTCGGGACTGGAGGTTAGGGATAGAATGGGCGGCCCGTGGTTTACTCTTTTTTTGTTTTAGTTACCGGTTTGTAAATCGCGTCGCGCGCCCTAGTAACATAACAATACTAGATAACGCCCCGCGTGTTGCTGCGGGAATTTTTAATGAATTTTCTAATCAAGATTAAGATCCAAACTAAAATAACAAAACTGTACATTTGAGTTGCACATTTCGTGAATCTTGCAATATACATTAGGGTTACGTCAAAAGACCAACATATGTCTCACTCTGGAGGTTTGCAGAAAATGCCCGATGATCTCAATAGTTGATGCAGAGTGTTGTCCAATATGAAGATATTTGTAGTCTTGTACCACTGAAAAACATCTAGAAGTATAAGAATCCTTCTAATAGTTATAATAGGTGGCGATCAAGGCATCGATTATTGATACTATATGAAAGCTGAATAAAACTGTTGCTTATTGATGATTTGGTGCGGCATACAAGAGTATATAAGAGGGTACAAACTGACTTGGGGTAGGGGTACAAAACTGACTTGGACTAGAAGTCGTATACCATAATGACTACTCTAACATCCCCCCGCAGTATCAACGGCAGGCTCGACGACGTTGAGACTGAAACAGATATCTTGAAACGGCTTAGTAGGCAGTGCCTTGGTGAAAATGTCAGCAAACTGAGCCGTAGAGGGAACATGAAGCACCCGAACCTGACCAAGAGCAACCTTTTCACGAACAAAATGAATATCAATCTCAATATACTTTGTGCTCGGTGTTGAACTGGATTGCTGGTCATGTAGACTGCTGATATGTTGTCACAGTAGACAATAGTGGCCTGCTCAATAGGCCTGTGTAGCTCGGAGAGTAACTGCCGAATCCAGATTGTATCTGCAACGGCATGTGCCACAGCGCGATACTCAGCCTCGGCCGACGAACGTGAGACTGTAACCTGTCTTTTCGAAGACCAAGAAATCAAATTGTTACCAAGAAAAACACAAAAACCGGAAGTGGACCTTCGAGTGTCAGGACAACCAGCCCAGTCTGCATCAGAGTATGCGGTAAGCGAGTTTGGAGAAGAATTATTGAGGTGGAGACCATGATTGAGAGTTCCTTTTAAATACCGAAGAATGCGTTTAACATGATTATAGTGAGGAACCCGGGGATCATGCATATAGAGACATGCTTGTTGAACAGCAAAAGAGATTTCAGGACGAGTAATGGTGAGATATTGGAGAGCACCTGTTAGGCTACGATAGAGAGTAGGATCGGAAAAGGGTTCACCGGTAGCCGAAAGTTTAAAACTAGTATCGACAGGAGTGCGAGATGATTGACAGTCAAGCATACCAGCACGATTAAGAAGATCAAGAATATACTGGCGTTGGGAAAGAAAAAGGCTGGAGGAATCTCGAACAACAGCAATGCCTAAGAAATGATGAAGGAGTCCTAGGTCAGTCATAGAAAATTCAGATCTAAGAAGAGAGACAATATGATCTAAGAACTTTTGAGAGGAGGCGGTAAGAATGATATCATCTACATAGAGAAGTAAATAGGCAGTGTCAGAAGTTTGATGATACACAAAAAGAGAGGTGTCGGAGAGAGATGGAGTGAAGCCTATTGTTTGAATGAAGGAGGAGAAGCGTTGAAACCAAGCTCGTGGGGCCTGTTTAAGACCGTAGAGAGATTTCTGAAGAAGACATACATGAGTTGGAAAGGATGGATTTTCAAAACCCAGAGGTTGCTGGCAGTAGACAGTTTCTTGAAGGGAACCATGGAGGAAAGCATTTTTAACATCAAGTTGGTGAATGGGCCATGAAGAGGAGACAACAACACTAAGAACGGTGCGAATGGTGCTAGGTTTAACAACAGGAGAGAAGGTTTCTTCGTAATCAATTCCTTGTTGCTGAGAAAAGCCACGACAAACCCACCTGGCTTTATATCGTGAGAGGCTCCCATCGGAGTGGAACTTTTGGCGAAAAATCCATTTGCCAGAAACAATATTTGTATTGGGAGGACGAGGAACAAGTTGCCAGGTGTTGTTTTGAAGTAAAGCATTATATTCTTCTTGCATGGCAGCGGCCCAATTGGGATCAAGTAGAGCAGTTTTGTAATTCTTTGGAAGAGAAGTGAGAGATACGGAGGTATGAAGGTTTAGGCGGTCTTGGGGTTGATGAAATCCTGATTTGGCCCTAGTACGCATGCGATGATCATTAATCGGGGCTGCTGTAGGAATAGCACGAGGGGGTAAGGTGGGTACTGGTGAGTCCGGCGCAGCGGAAGAGTCGGACGAAGGAGTAGGGCTGGGTGGTGGAGTGGGAGTAGGGGCCGGGGGTGTTGGGGAGGGAGCAGGGGTCGGGGGTGTTGGGGACGTCTCGGGTGGGGTGAGTGTATGGTTGGGATTGGCTATGGTGGGTGTTAATGGTGGTGGTGATAAGTTGTGTTCGGCAGGTAGGGGAGTATATAGTTGGAAAGGACGGGGAGAGGGGGTGTTTGCGGAGCTAGGGGTGTTGGATGGTGTAGTAGTGCGTTGTGAGAAAGGAAAAATGTGCTCAGCAAACGTGACATGACGAGAGACATGAACGTGTCCGGTGTGAAGGTCGAGACAGCGATAGCCTTTGTGCTCGTCAGAGAAGCCGAGAAAAGCACATGGGATAGAGCGTGGTGACAATTTATTTGCAGAAGTGGCGTAGGCATTGGGAAAACAGAGACAGCCGAAAACACGAACCGCGGAGTAGTCGGGGTGGGAAAGAAAGAGGGAATAATAGGGAGTAGTGTTGGGTTTAGTTTTAGAAGGTCGAATATTTAGAAGGAAGGTGGCCATGTGTAGGGCTTCAGCCCAAAACTTGGGAGGCATAGATGATTGAATGAGGAGAGTGCGAACTATATCATTGAGGGTGCGAAGAGAGCGTTCTGCTTTACCATTTTGAGGGGAGGTGTAGGGACATGAGAACCTAAGCAGGATGCCATGTTGTAAGAAGAAAGTACGATTTTTAATGTTATCAAACTCGCGACCATTGTCACATTGGATAAAGCGAATTGGGAGGAAGAAGTGAACAGACACATAGCGTTGAAAATTAAGGAAAAGAGAATGGACCTCGGATTTGTTGCGTAGAGGAAAAGTCCAGACAAAGTGGGTGAAATCATCTAGGATAACAAGGTAGTATTTAAAACCCGAAACACTTGCAATGGGAGAGGTCCATAAATCACAATGTATTAATTCAAAGGGATAAGTGCTACAAGAACTAGAGGAACTAAAGGGAAGACGCACATGTTTGCCTAATTGACAAGACTCGCAAAACACAGAATTATGAGAGTCCCTATTACATGGTATGGTAAATTCACTAAGCATAGAAGCTAAGACGGCGGGGTTGGGATGGCCCAAGCGACGATGCCAGAGATCGACGGAGGCCAGCATGGATGTTGGAGGGGTGGCGGCAGGAACTCCATTAAGAGAATAAAGATCACCGGAGCTATTGAAGCGAGCGATCTCGGCCTTGGTCAGGTAATCCTTCACAGATAAACCAAAAGGGTCAAATTCAGCCGAAACTAGATTGTCGCAAGTAAATTGGCGAACAGAGATAAGATTTTTAATGAGGGCGGGTGCAACTAGAACATCGCGAAGTAAAAGAGGTTTGGTGGAAGAGGGAAGTTGAGCCTGACCAACACAATATATAGGAATAGATGATCCATCTCCAAGGATAATGGAAGGGAAAGGAGATTTAGTGCAAGAAGATAACCAATTACTAGATGCAGACATATGACTAGAGGCCCCTGAATCAAAGATCCAATCCGTACCTGAGTTTCCTTGTGCAGCAAAGTTATTCATGGCCTGGAGAAAGGCAGCTTGATCCCAGCTCGGCGTCGCAGGTGAGGGTGGCGTCGGAAGCAGTGCCGGCGGATACGATGGTGAAGGCAGTAGGGCCGGCTGGGGAGTGTAGTAGGCATTGGCCGGCTGTGGTGGGGGTGGCGTCGGGAGCAGGGCCGGCTGAGGTGTGTAGTAGGCGCCGCCGTCGGTGCTGTAATGACCATAAGGAGCATACGTCGGGGCGGCGTGATAGGCATTGGCCGGCTGTCGGGGGTTGAGAACCCCGGGAGCACCAGTAGGCGGCCGAAGGCCGGGTTGCCAGGCACCTGAGTATGCCGGCGGAGCACCGAGGGTGGACGGAGCGGACCAGGGCATGGGCCATGCTTGAACAAGCCCCGTCCAAGGATCATGAGGAGGCCGCCATGCAACCGCAGATGGAGCACTGGTGGGTGGTGCAGGACTCGGTGCTGGTGATGTCGTAGGCGGAACCGAACGAGTCGACGGCGGCCTGTAGATAGGGTTTTTGCCGCGGTAGTTCGGACTAGGACGCCAGCCTGGGGGCGGTTGAACAGATGACGATGCGGACGGCCCGGCGGCAGGAGCCGGCCTGGAAGGCGGCGCTGGTGTAGACGACAGAGGAGGACGAGCCGCAGCATGAAAGACCTTGGGGCGAGAGTCCTTGCGAGCTTGTGTTTCCGCCGCGAGTTGTAGCAAGGAACGAACTTCAGCGAAGGTAGGAGGGGGCCGTATCATCGGTATGAACGAGGCTTGCTTGTCAAAGTCTTCGCTGAGGCCGACGACGACGATATTGATTAGCTGTGAGTCGCTAACTGTATCGCCGAGTTCGCGGAGCTCATCACCAATGGTCTTAACGCGCTGGCAGAACAGGTTCACCGGGGCGTCTCCTTGCACCATATTGCGAAGCTCGGTGTGGAGAGCGTTTTTCCGAGCGTCGGTGTTGCTTTGGAAGAGCTGACGGAGGGAGTGCCAGATGTTGGCAGCGGTGGCGCCGTCGTGATCGAGCATGTTGAAGATCTCGGTGGTGATGCGGGTGTAGAACCACTGGACGATCGCGAGATCGTCTTTCAACCATTGCGGATCGTCGGGGCGGGGAAGACAGTTGGCGGCGACATGCGAGCGCAGGTTGCAGCGGCCGAGGTGGAGATCGAAGAGATGTCTCCAATGGTAGTAGTTGTGGGCGGCGAGATCAAGAACTATGGGGATGTAGGGGCTGACGTCGGAGATTGTGTCAGCAAGAGATATTGGTGCGGCGAGGATGGGTGCAGGGTAGTTTTGTGGAGCTATGGTGAGGGCCGAGAGAGAAGCGGCCGCGGCGTTGGCAGCCTTGGCGATGAGCGCGGCCCGGCGCTCGAAGTAGCCGGGCGGCGGCGGCGGTGGTGGCGTTGGCGGAGCCATACCCTAAACCCTGGGACCGGTATCTGATACCAAGAAAGCTGAATAAAACTGTTGCTTATTGATGATTTGGTGCGGCATACAAGAGTATATAAGAGGGTACAAACCGACTTGGGGTAGGAGTACAAAACTGACTTGGACTAGAAGTCGTATACCATAATGACTACTCTAACACTATATAGGGCAAGGAAGGAGCTAAATCATGTATCTTCATTGTAGCTTAGCCTAATGTTGCCCTACATGGTGTAAAATTTGTGGCATTGTCAGGAAGGTATGAAGTGGATTTTATAGTTAGTTCATTCATTTTCAAGAACTGGTTATATCTATTAGATTTATGTGATGCATAATACCTTGATAGATATTTATTTTTCTTGTAGCATTACTCTGCCTGTCCTGAAATGTTTCACGCGTTGGTATTGTTTGTAGTGCGGCATAAAGATATGTAACATTGTGATACATCTCTGGTAGTAATAGCTGACATCAATCTTCCCTTGAATCAACATGAAAGCACTATGGGACGTATCTCTCTATTTCAAGTGCCATTATTTCAGTTTATTTTAATTTAAAGACAGCATGTGTCTTGTGTACCGATTGGCCCAAACACTCTCAGAGATGGCACTTGATAAAGAGGCTAGCTACTCTTAAACCATGTAAGCATACTGGTTAAAATATTTAGAAGAAAACACTTAAAAATAGAAGACATATTTTAATTTTTGCTATAAATGTATGGAAGAGCAATAGAGATTTACCTGGCAGGATGTTGATTTTCTGTCAGTAACAGTCTTGTACGTATCCCTTGTTGTGGGTACATTGCAGGGTGTTGAAGTGTTCATACATTTGCCATTTGCTGCTAGCATCTTCAGTAAAAAAAATGTTTTTTACCAGTTTTTGTGAAAGAATTTTTTATGTTAAAACATTCATTGAGGAATTAAGTAAGTATGCAGATCTATGAGTAGTATCTTGTTTGAATCTTTTTCTGTATCATCAGAGGCAGCTACAGTGACTGGCATGTCTTATCTTGTGAGATCCCTTGGCTAAGGGTAGATGGATTATAAAGTAGTGTTCAATAAAAATATCTGAGGTAGTTATTGAACTATAATTCAAAGGATAACGACAAACCTCTCACTACTTGTGTGGCTGCAACCTGGAAGGGATAACAGGTCCTTGCTTTGAGGTGCCTAAAAAAGTTTTATAGTTGAAGTTAGTATGCTGGCTAGAGTTGGGATTCATAATACGAACACTGACTCTCTGTGAACATACTCAAGCAAGCAAGGCAAAACACCATCAACATGTCAAGTTCAGGAAGACTGGAAATGACAAATCAGCGAGATTGAAAACGACAAATCAGCGAGTACCTTGAACAGAGGGGATCGGAACAGGTTTCAGACGTCGTCGAGGGTGCAGATGTAACCGTGCCTTGGATGCTTCCTACCTCTGGCTATTTATTGCAAGAACAAACTGCAGGAAAAGAAATGTTCAGTTTTGAAACCAACTATGAACAGCAACCTCTTAACTTCTTGGATGATTGAACAACTTTTATTGATCAAATCTAAAGGTGCTAAAGCATATATCTCTAATAACAAATTTACTTTATATTTAACACAGTGATTTATCCAATATCTATATTGCTAAATTTGTGTCCATCTTCGGTTTACAGGTAAAACTTACATCCATATCCGCATAATGCCCTCTGTTCCTCCATATGTAGATGTAATAACACCTAGCCAGATCGAAGTAAGCTTCTTCACCGCCTTAGAAACAAATTCTATACACCAAGTAAGACATCAAATTGAAATTTCCAGATTTAAGAACCGAACCTGTAGACACGATGAGGAGGTTGCGTGGGGATTCAGATACAGAGAGGAAACGACACATCGAGAGTGCAGATGTGTACCGGCCAACACACTGGGCACCATCAGGCGGTGGGTGTCGCCGATTATCCAAGGCAAAACCCGACGACTCTCAGCCAGGGGCGCAAGTAGCTCCACAGATTAAAGGGGGAAGGAACTGCATCAGTTACGCTTGCATGAGCTGGAAGAAGTAAATACGTCTGTTTATGTATGATGATGAGAGTAGTGGAATTTAATTTAGGCTGGAGAAGGTGAAGAGGGAGAGATGCAGTTGTGGAGAAGATCGTAGGTAGCGAGGCTGACCACCATGGAAAAGACTTTAAACGGCGCCGCTGCGATGAGGGGAATCGTATGGAGAGAAAACGCTGCTGTGTTTTCTTTAGAATAGAAAACGCTTCGGCTGAAAAGGAGTCCCAGCGAGCGTTGTGATGGGCCAGCCTTCATGGGAAAAGACACGAGCGTGCCCAGAAGCAATTAACTGGCGCGTTAGAGTTTCCTTACGATTAGGGTTTCCTTACCTCCGCTGGCGATCTCATCTGCCGGCGGGAGGATTTTGCTGTTCCGGTGACAACCTAGCCTCTGCCCCCAGCATGGCGAGGGAAACACTGGTGAGCTACAGATTCCATACCTGATGGCGGCGGCGACTGGTTCCTCGTCGCGAACAGGACGGACAGAGGAGGAGGATCTAGAGGAGATGCTAAAGAACATGGATCTTATGGATGAAGAGCTGGACGATGTGGTCATCGGGAAGGAAAAGGCCCAGAAGTTTAAGGAGGAATCTCGATGGCTGGCGATTGCCAGGGTCAATACGGATCGACCTTTTAGTTCGTCGTCCTTTTTTGACACCATGACGTTTGTCTGGGGCCTAGCGCAGACGCCAAAATTCAGAGAGGCGGGAGCGAATAGATTCATATTCCAGATGTTTTGCTTGGGAGATTGGAAGAAAGTAGTCCATGGTGGTCCATGGCTCTTTCGAAACTATGGGGTGGTCATTGAGGACTACGATGGGACAACGGATCTAGGGTAATTCGTGCTTGATGGCCTGTATGTGTGGGCGCAGATCCATAAGGTTCCTGATCTTTACCGCCATCCAGAAGTTGTTGATGAGTTAGCACGAAGAATTGGCAAAGTCAGAGAGGTTCAGCTCCGTCCTACTCTGTACTATGAGGGTGACTATGTCAGGGTTAGGGTTCGTGTTCTTACTGCGAAACCTCTGACCAGATTCGCTCCTCTAACTGTGGAAGGAGAAGGGAGACGAATGCTAGTGGTGAAATATGAAAAAATCCCTTTCTTTTGCAAGGTTTGCGGTCTTATGGGACATGGTTTTGAGGAGTGTGGTAATGGGATTTGGAAGGAGACGGACAAGAAGTGGGGAAGCTGGATGTTAGCCAAGCGCAGAGAGGTCTCCTACTCACAGCCCAATGACGGAAGGTATTTCTTTCGAGGGGGCCGTGGTAGAGGAGGAGCGAGAGGCAGAGGTCGCGACACAGCTCAAAGAGAAGGAGACCCAGTGAGAAACACAAGCCGGCAACAGGAAGAAGATGTGCTTGGTGGAAATACTCATGATGGGCCTGCAGAATTTGAAGGTGGGACTGCTGCTACAGCGAACAGAGCAAACAATAAAAGAAATTAAGTGGATAGTGCATCGATACTAGTTACTAGTGATCAGGCTCTCCAAGCAGAGGATGGGGAGGGCATCTTAGCCCTGTCAGGAAAGACACCGTTGGGCATTCCTCTGATGCCTCCGGTTTATGTGTCACCAAGGAAAATTAACAAGAGGTCCGAGGGGGATCAGTTGGCGGGCGAGGCAGCAGGCAACGGAGAGAAGATAAAAAATGTAGTATCGGCGGGCTCCTCCAAGGAGTACCGCCGGGCGCAATGAGTATCATTAGCTGGAATTGTCGGGGTGTGGGCAGTGCCTCGACAATTCGCGAACTTCGCGAGATCGCGAAGAAATTTGCCCCTACCTTTCTTTGTATTTTAGAGACACAGATTGACAAAGTAAGGGTAGAAAACTTGGCTAGTTCTATTGGGTTTGATAAATCCTATGCTGTAAGCAGTGTAGGGAGGAGTGGAGGAATTGGTTTGTACTGGAATAATAATGTGGATGTTGAGGTTTTGGGTTACTCGGATTATCATTTGGACTGCGGTGTTAGGGAGCCGGGTTTTGACTCCTGGAGACTTACAGTAGTGTATGGGGAAGCACAAACTCACCTTAGACATCAGACATGGAGCACTTTAAAGAACATAGCAGGCTCTAGTTCTCTCCCTTGGCTATGCATAGGGGACTTCAATGAGGTATTATGACCAGATGAACATGAGGGCATTGGCCAACACAGCAACGCCCAAATTCAATGCTTCCGTGATACAGTTGATACGTGCAGCTTATTGGATATTGGGTTCAAGGGTCGCTTCTGGACTTTCGAGAAAAAGGTGGCGGGAGGCACTTTCACAAGAGTTAGACTTGATCGAGCGCTTGGTTCCACGGAATGGTGCTCTCTGTTCCCTTATGCAGGACTAACACATTATACCGCAGCTACTTCGGATCATGGACCAATCCATTTGGAGCTAAATAGAGATAATGAGCTGAGGCAAGGTGGAAGCAGAATTTTTCGCTATGAAGTGGCCTGGGAAACACATGAAAATTTGAAAGAGACAATTCTGTCTTCATGGTCCGAGTCTGATGCAGGAGAGAGAACAATGGATCTAAAACAAAAATTGCTGCACCTATCTAACAGCTTGCAGTGCTGGGATAGGAGGTCATTTGGGTTAGTAAGACGGGAGATGAAGACACTGAAAAAGAAGTTAGAGGAGATGTGTAATGATCCAGCCCGAGTGGGTCCTAATCATGCTGAGATGAAAATAAATGAAAGGCTGGTCGAGCTTTACCATAGGGAGGAACTCATATGGAGACAAAGATCACGAATAGGATGGTTGATGGTCGGAGACAAAAATACGAAGTTCTTTCATTTAAGAGCAAGCATGAGACGCAAAAAAAACATGATAAAAGCTCTAATGAATTCTTTGGGGATCAGTGTGGAGGATCCGGCTGAACTTAAGGAGATGGTGACTGATTTTTATAAAAATCTTTACACATAAGAGGAAGTGACCAATGTAAATGCAGTTTTGAATCATGTACCTCGAAAAGTGTCTACTGAGATGAATGTTGTATTATGTGCTGATTACACGGATGAGGAGGTCAAAACGGCTTTGTTTCAGATGCTTCCCACTAAATCTCCAGGCCCGGACGGTTTTCCGGCTCATTTTTATCAGCGACATTGGGATGTGTGTGGTCAAGAGGTAACAAAGGCTGTACTTAGAATTGTTAGAGGAGAAGAAAGTCCAGAGTGCATCAATGATACTTTCTTGGTGTTAATACCAAAGGTAATGAATCCGTCTTTGCTTTCACAATTCAGACCAATAAGCTTATGTAACGTTCTGTACAAGGTTGCTTCAAAGGTGATTGCAAACAGATTAAAGCAAATTTTACCAGACATAATTTCAGAAGAACAGTCAGCATTTGTCCCTGGCAGAATAATCACAGATAATATTATCACTGCTTATGAGTGTTTGCATTTTATGAAGAGGAGCAAGGCAAAGAACAATAGTCATTGCGCTTTGAAACTTGATATGATGAAGGCCTATGACAGACTTGAATGGGGCTACCTCAGAGCAATAATGGTCAAGCTGGGTTTTGATCAACAATGGATTAGGGTGGTCATGAACATGGTCACTACGGTTTCATTCTCGGTTTTGTTTAATGGAGAACGATTGCAACAATTCAGACCCACGAGGGGTATCCGACAGGGAGATCCGATCTCCCCCTATCTCTTCTTGTTAGCAGCGGAGGGCCTTTCGTGCCTCTTAAAATCCGTTCCTCAGTCGTCAGCTTTTATGGGAGTTCAGGTGGCGCCAACAGCACCAGTTGTTAACCACTTGCTCTTTGCTGATGATAGCCTGCTGCTTTTCAAGGCCAGTAACGAGGGGGCAGTCGTTGTTTCAAACCTGCTAGAG
Source organism: Triticum aestivum (assembly GCF_018294505.1). Lineage (NCBI taxonomy): Eukaryota > Viridiplantae > Streptophyta > Magnoliopsida > Poales > Poaceae > Triticum > Triticum aestivum. The sequence continues at coordinate 435,613,341 of NC_057796.1, read as the reverse complement.
ACCTATTGCAGTGCGTCGGGGCAAAGAGTCAACAATGATAAATCTTCCATATTTTTCAGCAAGGGATGTCCCCAAGTGGTTCGGGATAGTATCAAGGACACCCTTCAAGTGTATGATGAACAGCTGAGTGATAGATATTTAGGCATGCCTACTGATGTGGGTCATGCTAGGAATGGGACTTTTAAATACTTGAAGGATAGAGTTTGGGAAAAAGTCAAGGGATGGATGGAGAAACTGTTATCATATGGAGGTAAGGAGGTGCTGATAAAGTCAGTTGCTCAAGCCATACCTGTATATTCTATGTCTTGTTTCAGATTACCGAGAGGTATTTGTGAAAGTATAACTTCAATGATACGACAGTTTTGGTGGGGCAGCAAAAGGGGGAAGAGGAAACCTTGCTGGGTGTCATGGGATGTATGCACTAAACCTAAACACTTGGGAGGACTTGGCTTTAGAGATATTGAGATCTTTAACTTGTCACTCCTGTCAAGGCAAGCTTGGAGAATATTACAAGACCCAATGGCTTTGAGCTCCAGGATATTACGAGCAAAGTACTTTCCAGCATCATCTTTTCTGGAAGCTCAGCTAGGAGATAATCCATCGCAAATATGGAGAGCGATCATGGATGGAAAACAAGCTCTTGCACAAGGACTTATTAGGAGAATTGGGACAGGAGAGGATACAAAAATATGGGAGCATAATTGGATACCAAGGTCAGGGATGATGAGGCCAATAGCATCTCTGGTACAAGATAAACCATCTTTGGTTTCGGAGCTGATTGATAGATCATCTGCATCTTGGCGAGAGGAAAAGGTCCGAGAAGTGTTTATACCTCTGGATGTAGAGAGCATTCTCAGAATTCCGTTATGCACGAGGAGAGTGACGGATTTTTGGGCTTGGGGAGAGGATGATAGGGGCGTTTTCTCAGTGAGATCAGTGTACAAATTCTTGCTCGGGACGAAGTTAAGGAACGAATCTTTGCTGCAGCCGGTTGGGGGTCACACTAATGACTCCAGGGATGAAGGAGCATGGACATCACTTTGGACGTTGAAAGTTCCGTCAAAAATAAAAGTGTTCCTGTGGAGACTATGCCATGAAACAATACCTACGTCTGATCTTCTCCACCATCGCAAAATGTCCTCTACAAAGGTCTGTGCTCTATGTTCTTCACAAGATAGCTGGAGACATGCCCTCATAGACTGTATAATGGCAAGAAGCGTCTGGTCCTTATGCTCGGAAGAAACTGTTGAATCCATGATAGAGATCTTGGCGATGAACGCACGGGCTTGGCTCTTCACTTTGCATGATATCCTGTCCCAGGCTGAATTTACGCGTGTGGTGGTGACACTATGGGCGATATGGCGAGCGAGAAGACGGCTGATACATGAAGAGATTCATGAAAGTCCTTTCTCAACCAATGCTTTTGTCATGTCCTTTATCCGAGATCTTCAGCTTGCTGAAAGAACGCCGGAAGTGAGCAGCAGGAGTGCAGCAACTCGGCCGACAACATGGCAACCTCCGCCTGATGGCCATGCAAAGCTTAATGTAGACGCTGCAGTCTCAGGTGACGGAACTTTTGGAGTATCGGCAGCTATATGTCGGGACCAATTTGGTATCTTCTTGGGGGCGTCGGCAATCAAGTTCAGGTATATTACCAAGGCTGCTACGTTGGAAGCAATGGCGATACGAGAAGGGCAAGCTTTGGCTGAGGATGTGTATGTTAATCGAATACATATGGCTTCGGATTGCAAGATAGTAGTGGAGGATATAAGAAAGAAATCAGCAGCGGAGTATGGAGCTATCTTACAAGAAATTATAGATCGTTCTCGTTATTTTTCGTCGTGTAACATAGTTCATGAGTTTAGGAGCTCGAATTTCGAGGCTCACAATCTTGCTAAACATGTTTTGTCACTCGGTTTTGGTCGCCACGTGTGGTTGGGCCAACCGGGGGAGCTGTCTTTTGTACCTGTAAACATTCAAGGTTCTGAATAAAGTTTGGTAAGGTTGTCCCAAAAAAAAACTGGCGCGTTAGAAAATGCTCAAAAAACTGAATTGTGGACTTTTTTCATAGGTGGTATTTGTGGGGCATGTGTGATGATGTGGATAGGCTGCATGTCAAGATAATTAGGATAGTGGGGATGAACTATTTAGGTATTATAGATTCTGTTACTGCCCTATATATATGCCCGTGCGTTGCAACGGGGAAAAAAAATACTTGCATCCTCTTATTGAAAGAACACAACCTCCAGGAAAGGAGAATCAGACTCATGATGTTTCAATTGTAACATGTTCGACAACGTAAAGAAAATGATTTATGTGTATTATAATACTAATTTATTTATGATTACCGAAGCTAATTGTGATAAATGTGCTCGGACTTTTGGAGTCAGATGAAAATATCATATGCACGCATGAAATATCAGCCTGACCATGTTTTAAATTGCCCGAACAACCAACAGGACATGCATGCATGTTCATGTCAAATTTAGGAACCGATTTCATATATGTCCTTTCTGCGACTCATCATAGAAATATATATAATTAAGCATGAGACAAAATTATATCCTTCTTTTTACATAGACTGTTGAAGGCTAGCCATATTTGTTTGTATATAACTATAAAAGATGTGTGTGATGCACGCCTGAGCTCCTGGTTCTCTACATCATTTTCTGCATTTGGACTGAATGTATGCAGCAAAAGATAATTCCTTCGAAATAGTATCACAATTATATTTAATAACCAAAAATGGAATTAGCATTATAGTACACATAACTCTTATTTTATGTTCAAACATGTAATGATCTGAACATCATTCATATGATATTTTCGTTTGAGTCCAAAAGTCTGAGAACATTTATGACAAATATCTTTAGTAATCCTTAATAAAATTATTATTATATTTCATTCACACAAATCATTTTCTTTATCAAACATGTAGTGCATATGAGGAGGCTGTATCATTGGCAAAGTTGCCAAGCATGGTTTTTCATCATCCTGATTATGTTCTTCTATCACACACACGCGCGCGCGCACGCACGCATGCGCGCGCGCAGAGAGAGAGAGAGAGAGAGAGAGAGAGAGAGAGAGAGAGAGAGAGAGAGAGAGAGAGAGAGAGAGAGCCGTTGTTGTACTCGCCCGTTGCAACGGAATTAATAACAAATCCTCATGTCTCAAGCGACCCATCTGTGCTGCCACTACTCCTCATTACCGCCATCGCTGTACGACCATCGGCTCGAAGAACTGGATTATGGGACAATGATTGCTGATGACAAAGCCATTGGAGTATTTTCTATTGTGCTGCTTATTCTGGGCATGTATTACGGGAATTTCTTTAGAAAGCAGGTCAATTGACAGAAGGTGAATACATAAAGATGTACGTCTAGTCTCACATTCATAAATCTCCAAACAATTTTTGTGCACCGACACTGCCAGCATTATCAAAGCCGAGCATTGGAAAAGGGTGATGATCTTTCTAAGAGGAAGACAGTATCTTTTCTAGAAAGAATGAAGATAATTTATGCATGACAAGCATAAATAAGATTACAACTGATACGTAAGAGCATCAGTTTGAGTAGAATTTGCACTCTGAAGCATTGTTGACCATGTAAAACATATGGAAATTGATAAAAATGTGAAACCCATACCTACAGGCAGAGAACATACTTTTCAAAAAAATACCTACAGGCAGAGAACATAGGATCAAGTATGATTAGCCACAAAGCTCTTGTCTAAATAGTAGAATTGGAATTATAAATCCGGAACATATATCAGTTAAAAACATGTGAATATTGCCACCTACTTTTATCAATATACTAATCCTAGTCAAGTTTGTTGCAACACAAAACCACCATACCTACAAGTGTTCAAAATAGAATCTTGAAGAGAATCATCCATGACTTGTGCGGCAGCACTAAATATGACAACACAATGTGAGGACAAAAGTGACAGTCGACTTGTATTAATGTGTACCTCAAAATCTAGAGCATGCTTACTCGTATAGGTGCATATGGATCGTGAACTTGATAGGCTTGATCAACACTCATCTCCATCTTTGCGTGATGTTCATTATGTAATGACGCATAAGGTGCTGCTAACACTAGCAACTATGATGGAAGGATCGGTCTTCATGCTTAACGCATGACGCATCATTATCTGCTCATGGGAGTGTATGAATCCCTTCGTGAATCTTTACCAAGCCTTTGATCATTATTCTTATTTGGAAGGTCATCCTTCACAAGATTTCAAAGAATGACCAGGGCACCGGTTTGCTTTCGAGAAACAAAACACCCAAGCCATCGGGCATCTAGCAAAATCTTCTCCAAACGTAGTCCGCCATCGAGATAGACAGGGATAACAAATCATCCAGGGTTGGGGGCGCACACACCTCGGGAGCGGGAGAACGGCGGCTATCCTCCCGATCCATCCGGCTTTGTTGTCGCGTCCGTCAACCCCAGCCGATTGACCATCCCATGCCAGATTCGCCTATCTAGTCGGCATCTCGTTGACCCTGTCGTCGTCCACCGGCAGGCCGCTCCACCCCATCCAACTCCTCCCCGAAGCTCTCCTAAGTACGACCATCACCACCACCTCAGCCGCGTCGTCTGCCCGCTCATACGGCCATCCGGCCACCCACTTCTGCCGTCTTCTTGCGGTCGTCATCCATTGTTATTCTCCCCCGTCAGAACCGTGGCATGCTAGGCCCAGTAGAAGGAACCACTCTGCGCCGCCCTTGTCGAACTCGCCTCGCGGGCGGCTAGCCTCGGGTCAGCGGCCTCAAGGATCCCTTCTGCTCGCCCTCCAGCAGCTGGTTGCAACCGGCGGATGTCAAGTTCTTCTCTTCTGATTCCATACGTTCTGCTTGTGCGATTTCAGGAGGAAAATCGACGAGCTTATATCTTGTCTTGTCCTCATAGAGTCATATAGGGATTGGATTCCAATTTTTTTTCGTTCTTCACAACGGAAGCTGACAAGGACACGCGAGTATGAAATTTTGAGCGTGCGGAGAGAAGGGGGTACAGACGACGAAACACGCGACGTACTCACGTACTAAGGAAACACTTATGGAGCTACCAGGTGTAGTTACTCCCACTTTTGTTTCATATGTTCTAGGTAGTATCTATCACATTCAAGAGTATGTACGCGTAGTATGTAGTATATAAGAATGTTTAGGTAGTACACATACTACTTTTTTGGTAGTATGCACCATATTTGTGCATACTCCATTTCATGTACAAATATGTACATATTTCACAAATACAATAAACTATGGGCCCACAAGTATAAGGGATCAATTGTAGTCTTTTTCGATAAGTAAGAGTGTCGAACCCAACGAGGAGCTAAAGATAGAACAAATATTTCCTCAAGTTCTATCGACCACCGATACAACTCTACGCACGCTTAACGTTCGCTTTACCTAGAACAAGTATGAAACTAGAAGTACTTTGTAGGTGTTTTTGGATAGGTTTGCAAGATAATAAAGAGCGCGTAAATAAAAAGTAGGGGCTGTTTAGATAAAGACACAATAAAGTTAGTATAGCGAATGTGGAAAGTGGTGGTAGGAGTTGCGAAATTGTCCCTAAGCAATTGACTACTTTACTAGACCGATAGCAAGTTTTATGTGGGAGAGGCCACTGCTAGCATGTCATCCCTGACTTGGAATTCCATGCACTTATGATTGGAACTATTAGCAAGCATCCGCAACTACTAACGTTCATTAAGGTAAAACCCAACCATAGCATTAAGATATATTGGTCCCCCTTCAAATCCCGTATGCATCAACTTCTATGCTAGGTAGAAACTTCTGTCACTCTTTCCCTTCAATACATAGTCCTATCAACATACAACTAACCCTATGGTGTGATCCACGCGTGCGCTCATATGATGGGCACCAAAGGACAACAACATAACCACAAGAAAATTAAATCAATCATAGCAATTCATCAACCACCGATAGGACAACAAAAAATCTACTTAGACATCATAGGATGGCAACACATCATTGGATAATAATATAAAGCATAAAGCACCATGTTCAAGTAGAGGGTACAGCGGGTTGCGGGAGAGTGGACCGCTGTAGATAGAGGGGGGAAGGTGATGGAGATGTTGGTGAAGATGGCAGAGGTGTTGGTGAAGATGGCGATGAAGATGATGGCCGCGGCGGTGCTCTTGCGCCACCGGAAGAGAGGGGAAGAGAGGCCCCCTTCTTCTTCCCCTTCCTTGACCTTCTCCCTAGGTGGGAGAAGGGTTTCCCCTCTGGTCCTTGGTATCCATGGCATGGGAGGGGCGAGAGCCCCTCCTAGATTGGATCTGTCTCTCTGTCTCTCTCTGTTTCTGCGCTCCCTGTTCTGCCCTTTCACCGTTTCGTATACATATGGAGATCTGTAACTCTGATTGGATTGAAACCTTCGCCCAGATTTTTCTCTGAAAATTAGCTTTCTTGCGGCCAAAGAAGAGCAGCAACCACCTTACGGGGGGCCCACGAGGGTCAGAGGCGCGCCTAGGGGGGCGGGGCACGCTCCCCTGCCTCGTGCCCCCCTCGGGCACCATCTCGCGTTGATTCTTCTTCCCATATTTCCCAAATATTCCAAAAATATTCTCCATACGTTTTTATCCCGTTTGGATTCCGTTTGATATGGGGTTTCTGCGAAACATAAAACATGCAACAAATAGGAACTGGCACTGGGCACTGGATCAATATGTTAGTCCCAAAAATAGTATAAAAAGTTGCCAAAAAGTATATGAAAGTTGTATAATATTGGCATGGAACAATAAAAAATTATAGATACGACGGAGACGTATCAGCATCCCCAAGCTTAATTCCCGCTCGTCCTCGAGTAGGTAAATGATAAAAAAGATAATTTTTGATGTGGAATGCTACCTAGCATAATCTTGATCATGTATCTAATCATGGCATGAATATTAAGACACGAGTGATTCAAGGTAATAGTCTATCTTTTGACATAAAAACAATAATACTTCAAGCCTACTAATAAAGCAATCATGTCTTTTCAAAATAACATGGCCAAAGAAAGTTATCCCTACAAAATCATATAGTCTGGCTATGCTCCATCTTTAGCACACAAAGCATTCAAATCATGCACAACCTCGATGACAAGCCGAGCAATTGGTTCATACTTTTTAACGCGCTTCATCTTTTTCAACCCTCATGCAATACATGAGCGTGAGCCATGGACATAGCACTATAGGTGGAATAGAATATGATGGTGGAGGTTGTGTGGAGAAGACAAAAAAGGAGAAAGTCTCGCATCGACGCGGCTAATCAACGGGCTATGGAGATGCCCATCAATTGATGTCAATGTGAGGAGTAGGGATTGCCATGCAATGGATGTACTAGAGCTATAAGTATATGAAAGTTCAAACTGAAACTAAGTGGGTGTGCATCCAACTTGCTTGCTCATGAAGACCTCGGGCATTTGAGGAAGCCCATCATCGGAATATACAAGCCAAGTTCTATAATGAAAATTCCCACTAGTATATGAAAGTGATAACTCAAGAGACTCTCTATATGAAGAACATGGTGCTACTTTGAAGCACAAGTGTGGTAAAAGGATAGTAACATTGCCCCCCTTTTCTTTTTTTATTTAGGCTTCTTTGGCCTCTTTTTTTTCTGGGGCAATGCTCTAATAATGATGATCATCACACTTTTATTTACTTACAACTCAATATTACAACTCGATACTACAACAAAGATATGACTCTATATGAATGCCTCCGGCGGTGTACCGGGATGTGCAATGATCTAGCGTAGCAATGACATCAAAAAACGGAAAAGCCATGAAAACATCATGCTACTATCTTACGATCATGCAAAGCAATATGACAATAAATACTCAAGTCATGTATATGATGATGATGGAAGTTGCATGGCAATATATCTCGGAATGGCTATGGAAATGCCATAATAGGTAGGTATGGTGGCTATTTTGTGGAAGATATAATGAGGCTTATGTGTGACAGAGCGTATCATATCACGGGGTTTGGATGCATCGGCGAAGTTTGCACCAACTCTCGAGGTGAGAAAGGGCAATGCACGGTACCGAAGAGGCTAGCAATGATGGAAGGGTGAGATGCGTATAATCCATGGACTCAACATTAGTCATAAAGAACTCACATACTTATTGCAAAAGTTTATTAGCCCTCGAAGCAAAGTACTACTACGCATGCACCTAGGGGGATAGATTGGTAGGAAAAGACCATCGCTCGTCCCCGACCGCCACTCATAAGGAAGACAATCAATAAATACCTCATGCTCCGACTTCGTTACATAACGGTTCACCATACGTGCATGCTACGGGAATCACAAACCTCAGCAAAAGTATTTCTACAATCCACAACTACCCACTAGCATGACTCTAATATCACCATCTTTATATCGCAAAACTATTGCAAGGAATCAAACATATCATATTCAGTGATCTACAAGTTTTATGTAGGATTTTATGACTAACCATGTGAATGACCAATTCCTGTCATCTCTCTAAATGGATATAAGTGAAGCAAGAGAGTTTAATTCTTTCTACAAAAGATATTCCCACGCTCTAACAAATATAAGTGAAGCAAAAGAGCATTCTACAAATGGCGGTTTTCTATGTGAAGAGAAACAGGCAATCCAAACTTCAAATGATATAAGTGAAGCACATGAAGCATTCTATAAAGCCATACTCAAAAGATATAAGTGAAGTGCAAAGAGCATTCTATAAATCAACCAAGGACTATCTCATACCAGCATGGTGCATAAAAGAAAAGTGAAAACTAATACAAAAGACGCTCCAAGATTTGCACATATCGCATGAATGAAACGAATCCGAAAACATACCGATACTTGTTGAAGAAAGATGGGATGCCTTCCGGGGCATCCCCAAGCTTAGACGCTTGAGTCTCCTTGAATATTTACTTGGGGTTCCTTGGGCATCCCCAAGCTTGAGCTCTTGCCTCTCTTCCTTCTTCTCACATCGAGACCTCCTCGATCCTCGAACACTTCATCCACACAAAACTTCAACAGAAAACTCGGTAAGATCCGTTAGTATAATAAAGCAAATCACTACTCTAAGTACTGTTGCAAACCAATTCATATCTTGTTTTTGCATTGTAGCTACTGTAATATAACTTTTCCATGGCTTAATCCACTGATATAAATTGATAGTTTCATCAAAACAAGCAAACTATGCATCAAAAACAAAATCTGTCTAAAACAGAACAGTCTGTAATAATCTGAAAATTCACCATACTTCTGATACTTGAAAAATTCTGCCAAAATTAGGAACAATAAAAAATTTATATAGAAAGACAGTTCAAAAAGTTTCAGAACCATTTGACGTTCCAGTAAAAAAATGTAAAATCATGCACTACAGCCAAAGTTTCTGTCCTGCACCGCACAAACCAACAAGCATTTTAAACATCCTAAAGGCAAACCTTGGCACATTATTTTTATAATACAATGGAATTGTACAAGGGGATAATTATTTTTGTTGAAAAGTTTCTGTAATTAAGATTCGCAAAGTTTCCATGGGCATGAACAAAGTTCAAGGACGTCCCCCACTTTCACAATGCTCGTCTATCTCACTATCACTTTTCTTTTTGAAAAGTTTTGGGTTCCCCTCTTTATTTTTTGTTTTTAAACTATATAAAAGCACTCAACAGAAATAAATGACTCTCTAAAACTTCCGGGTTGTCTCCCTGGCAGCGCTTTCTTTAAAGCCATTAAGCTAGGCATATAGTGCTCAAGTAATGGATCCACCCGGACCCCAAGGTATATCAAAGCCAATTTTAATTAACAATGATTTGGCATTTAGTAGTGAGCACAAAGCAACATATATTAAACAATGACGAAGTCTAACTCTCTTCCTATGCATCGGCATGCCATAAAAGAACAATTCATGCACACTTAATAAAGGCCAATGCATAGTATAAACAGTTTCTTGCAATTTTATCATATTGGAAACATAAAGAGGCGGAGATGTAGTTCCTCTCTCATAATAATTACAAGTAGGAGCAGAAAGCACATGCATATTATATCTATCAAAATCATCATGTGTAGTAGTAAAAGGCAACCCATCAATATAATCCTTAATAAGCACAAACTTCTCAGATATAGTGTAGTTTGGAGAATTCAAAAAGATAATAGGACTATCATGCGTGGGTGCAATAGCAACAATTTCATGTTTAACATAAGGAACTATAGCAAGTTCATCTCCATAAGCATCATTCATATTGGCATCATGGCCACAAGCATAGCAAGCATCATCAAAAAGGGATATTTCAAAAGAATCAACGGGATCATAATAATCATCATAGCTTTCATCCTTCGGTAAGCACGAAGGGAAATTAAACAATGTATGAGTTGAAGAGTTACTCTCATTAGAAGGTGGGAACGGGTAGCTAATCTGCTCTTTCTCCTTTTGTTCTTCGCTCTCCTCATCATCTTTTTCATCCAATGAGCTCACAGTTTCATCAATTCCTTCTTCCATAGACTCCTGCAAAATATTAGTCTCTTCTTGGACAGCGGAGACTTTCTCAATAAACGCATCAATATCGGCATTGAATTCATAATTAGCATAGCAATATTTAAGGATAGCTAAATTTTCAGGTCTATAAACAGCATCATAAAGATTTTCAAACTCTTTGAACATAGATTCAATTTCATAAGCACCCATAAAAGCAACAAATTCTTCTATTTGTTCCACATCATAGTAATCATATATACCTCTAGCATAAGAAGCCAAGGTTTCATTATCATTAAATTCACATGAAAAGGGCAGGTGCGGAGCCTTCATCCTAGAGCAACAAGTATAATCATATCTCAAGCATAGCTCCCGAGCATACCAATGCAGCATATGAATTTGATCCCATAATAGTTTCCCTTTTTGAGTCAAGCGATAATCCCTAAAGTATTCACGTTGGTCCAACGAGTCTCCCATTACATAATTGAATGAGGTTTTCTCAGGATTATCAAAGTAGTACATAATATTCTTCACATAATGATCATCGAGGGTTTTAGGAGGTTCCCCATCTCCATGAGTAGCAAGTACACCTAATTTTTTTGGTATTTCGTGTTCCATATCCATAACTAAAGATAAAGAACAACTAAGAACAGCAAATAAAAATTACTTAGTGATAAAGCAAACAAGCACACACGAGAATATTCACCCCATGCTATGACTCCCCGGCAACGGCGCCAGAAAAAGGTCTTGATAACCCACAAGTATAGGGGATCAATTGTAGCCTCTTTCGATAAGAAAGAGTGTCGAACACAACGAGGAGCTAAAGGTAGAACAAATATTCCCTCAAGTTCTATCGACCACCGATACAACTGTACGCACGCTTAACGTTTGCTTTACCTAGAACAAGTATGAAACTACAAGTACTTTGTAGGTGTTTTTGGATAGGTTTGCAAGATAATAAAGAGCGCGTAAATAAAAAGTAGGGTCTGTTTAGATAAAGACACAATAAAGTTAGTATAGCGAGTGTGGAAAAGTGGTGGTAGGAGTTGCGAAATTGTCCCTAAGCAATTGACTACTTTACTAGACAGATAGCAAGTTTTATGTGGGAGAGGCCACTGCTAGTATGTCATCCCTGACTTGGAATTCCATGCACTTATGATTGGAACTATTAGCAAGCATCCGCAACTACTAATGTTCATTAAGGTAAAACCCAACCATAGCATTAAGATATATTGGTCCCCCTTCAATCCCATATGCATCAATTTCTATGCTAGGTAGAAGCTTCTGTCACTCCTGCCCTCCAATACATAGTCCTATCAACATACAACTAACCCTATGGTGTGATCCACGCGCGCGCTCATAAGATGGGCACCAAAGGACAACAACATAACCACAAGCAAATTCAATCAATCATAGCAATTCATCAACCACCGATAGGACAACGAAAAATCTACTCAGACATCATAGGACGGCAACACATCATTGGATAATAATATGAAGCATAAAGCACCATGTTCAAGTAGAGGGTACAGCGGGTTGCGGGAGAGTGGACCGCTGTAGATAGAGGGGGGAAGGTGATGGAGATGTTGGTGAAGATGGCGGAGGTGTTGGTGAAGATGGCGATGAAGATGATGTCCACGGCGGTGTTCCGGCGCCACTGGAAGAGAGGGGGAGAGAGGGCCCCTTCTTCTTCCCCTTCCTTGACCTTCTCCCTAGGTGGGAGAAGGGTTTCCCCTCTGGTCCTTGGTCTCCATGGCATGGGAGGGGCGAGAGCCCCTCCGAGATTGGATCTGTCTCTCTATCTCTCTCTGTTTCTGTGCTCCCTGTTCTGCCCTTTCGCCGTTTTGTATATATATGGAGATCCGTAACTCCGATTGGATTGAAACCTTCGCCCAGATTTTTCTCCGAAAATTAGCTTTCTTGCGGCCAAAGAAGAGCAGCAACCGCCTTACGGGGGGCCCACGAGGGTCAGAGGCGCGCCTAGGGGGTTGGGGGGCGCCCCCTGCCTCGTGCCCCCCTCGGGCACCGTCTCGCGTCGATTCTTCTTCCTATATTTCCCAAATATTCCAAAAATATTCTCCGTCCGTTTTTATCCCGTTTGGATTCCGTTTGATATGGGGTTTCTGCGAAACATAAAACATGCAACAAACAGGAACTGGCACTCGGCACTGGATCAATATGTTAGTCCCAAAAATAGTATAAAAAGTTGCCAAAAAGTATATGAAAGTTGTATAATATTGGCATGGAACAATCAAAAATTATACATACGACGGAGACGTATCATTTATGCGTAGATGTTATATGCACGATTAGAACACAAATGAGTTGTGGGCGATAATAGTGATACTGCTTATCAGCATGTCATACTTTGATTCGGCGGTATTGTTGGATGAAGCGGCCCGGACCGACATTACGCGTACGCTTACGTGAGACTGGTTCTACCGACGTGCTTCGCACACATGTGGCTGGCGGGTGTCAGTTTCTTCAACTTTACTTGAATCGAGTGTGGCTACGCCCGGTCCTTGTTGAAGGTTAAAACAATACACTTGACGGAAAATCGTTGTGGTTTTGGTGCGTAGGTAAGAACGGTTCTTGCTCAGCCCGTAGTAGCCACGTAAAACTTGCAACAACAAAGTAGAGGACGTCTAACTTGTTTTTGCAGAGCATGTTGTGATGTGATATGGTCAAGACATGATGCTAAATTTTATTGTATGAGATGATCATGTTTTGTAACGGAGTTATCGGCAACTGGCAGGAGCCATATGGTTGTCGCTTTATTGTATGCAATTCAATCGCCCTGTAATTGTTTTTACTTTATCACTAAGCGGTAGCGATAGTCGTAGAAACAATAGTTGGCGAGACGACAACGATGCTACGATGGAGATCAAGGTGTCGCGTCGGTGACAATGGTGATCATGACGGTGCTTTGAAGATGGAGATCAAAGGCACAAGATGATGATGGCCATATCATATCACTTATATTGATTGCATGTGATGTTTATCCTTTATGCATCTTAGTTTGCTTAGTTCGGCGGTAGCATTATAAGATGATCTCTCACTAAATTTCAAGGTACAAGTGTTCTCCCTGAGTATGCACCGTTGCGAAAGTTCGTCGTGCCGAGACACAACGTGATGATTGTTGGAAATATGCCCTAGAGGCAATAATAAAATGGTTATTATTATATTTCCTTGTTCATGATAATTGTCTATTGTTCATGCTATAATTGTGTTATCCGGAAATCGTAATACATGTGTGAATACATAGACCACAACATGTCCCTAGTGAGCCTCTAGTTGACTAGCTCGTTGATCAATAGATAGTCATGGTTTCCTGACTATGGACATTGGATGTCATTGATAACGGGATCACATCATTAGGAGAATGATGTGATGGACAAGACCCAATCATAAGCATAGCACAAGATCGTGTAGTTCGTTTGCTAGAGCTTTTCCAAATGTCAAGTATCATTTCCTTAGACCATGAGATTGTGCAACTCCCGGATACCATAGGAGTGCTTTGGGTGTGCCAAACGTCACAACGTAACTGGGTGGCTATAAAGGTGCACTACGGGTATCTCCGAAAGTGTCTGTTGGGTTGGCACGAATCGAGACTGGGATTTGTCACTCCGTATGACGGAGAGGTATCTCTGGGCCCACTCGGTAATGCATCGTCATAATGAGCTCAATGTGACCAAGTGTTTGGTCACGGGATCATGCATTACGGTACGAGTAAAGTGACTTGCCGGTAACGAGATTGAACAAGGTATTGGGATACCGACGATCGAATCTCGGGCAAGTAACGTACCGATTGACAAAGGGAATTGTATACGGGATTGATTGAATCCTCGACATCGTGGTTCATCCGATGAGATCATCGTGGAACATGTGGGAGCCAACATGGGTATCCAGATCCCGCTGTTGGTTATTGACCGGAGAGTCGTCTCGGTCATGTCTGCATGTCTCCCGAACCCGTAGGGTCTACACACTTAAGGTTCGGTGACGCTAGGGTTGTAGAGATATTAGTATGCGGAAATCCGAAAGTTGTTCGGAGTCCCGGATGAGATCCCGGACGTCACGAGGAGTTCCGGAATGGTCCGGAGGTGAAGAATTGTATATAGGAAGTCCAGTTTCGGCCACCGGGAAAGTTTCGGGGGTCACCGGTATTGTACCGGGACCACCGGAAGGGTCCCGGGGGTCCACCGGGTGGGGCCACCTATCCCGGAGGGCCCCATGGGCTGAAGTGGGAGGGAACCAGCCCCTGGTGGGCTGGTGCGCCCCCCTTGGGCCTCCCCCTGCGCCTAGGGTTGGAAACCCTAGGGGTGGGGGGCGCCCCACTTGGCTTGGGGGGCAAGCCACCCCCTTGGCCGCCGCCCCCCCTTGGAGATTGGATCTCCTAGGGCCGGCGCCCCCCAGGGGCCCTATATAAAGAGGGGGGAGGGAGGGCAGCCGCACCCAAGCCCCTGGCGCCTCCCTCTCCCTCCCGTGACACCTCTCCCTCTCGCTGAGCTTGGCGAAGCCCTGCCGAGATCCCCGCTGCTTCCACCACCACGCCGTCGTGCTGCTGGATCTCCATCAACCTCTCCCTCCCCTTGCTGGATCAAGAAGGAGGAGACGTCTTCCCCAACCGTACGTGTGTTGAACGCGGAGGTGCCGTCCGTTCGGCGCTCGGTCATCGGTGATTTGGATCACGACGAGTACGACTCCATCAACCCCGTTCACTTGAACGCTTCCGCTCGCGATCTACAAGGGTATGTAGATGCACTCTTTTCCCTCTCGTTGCTAGAAGACTCCATAGATTGTTCTTGGTGATGCGTAGAAATTTTTAATTTCTGCAACGATCTCCAACAGTGGCATCATGAGCTAGGTCTATGCGTAGTTTCTATGCACGAGTAGAACACAAACTTGTTGTGGGCGTAGATGTTGTCAATTTTCTTGCCACTACTAGTCTTATCTTGTTTCGGCGGCATCGTGGGATGAAGCGGCCCGGACCGACCTTACACGTACGCTTACGTGAGACAGGTTCCACCGACTGACATGCACTAGTTGCATAAGGTGGCTAGCGGGTGTCTGTCTCTCCCACTTTAGTCGAATCGGATTCGATGAAAAGGGTCCTTATGAAGGGTAAATAGAAGTTGGCATATCACGTTGTGGTTTTACGTAGGTAAGAAACGTTCTTGCTAGAAACCTATAGAAGCCACGTAAAAACATGCAACAACAATTAGAGGACGTCTAACTTGTTTTTGCAGCATATGCCTTGTGATGTGATATGGCCAAAAGGATGTGATGAATGAAATATATGTGATGTATGAGATTGATCATGTTCTTGTAATAGGAATCACGACTTGCATGTCGATGAGTATGACAACCGGCAGGAGCCATAGGAGTTGTCTTTATTTTTTGTATGACCTGCGTGTCATTGAATAACGCCATGTAAATTACTTTACTTTATTGCTAAACACGTTAGCCATAGAAGTAGAAGTAATCGTTGGCGTGACAACTTCATGAAGACACGATGATGGAGATCATGGTGTCATGCCGGTGACGAAGATGATCATGGCGCCCCGAAGATGGAGATCAAAGGAGCAAAATGATATTGGCCATATCATGTCACTATTTGATTGCATGTGATGTTTATCATGTTTTACATCTTATTTGCTTAGAACGACGGTAGCTTAAATAAGATGATCCCTCGCAATAATTTCAAGAAAGTGTTCCCCCTAACTGTGCACCGTTGCGAAGGTTCGTTGTTTCGAAGCACCACGTGATGATCGGGTGTGATAGATTCTAACGTTCGAATACAACGGGTGTAAGCCAGATTTACACACGCAATACACTTAGGTTGACTTGACGAGCCTAGCATGTACAGACATGGCCTCGGAACACGGAAGACCGAAAGGTCGAGCATGAGTCGTATAGAAGATACGATCAACATGAAGATGTTCACCGATGTTGACTAGTCCGTCTCACGTGATGATCGGACACGGCCTAGTTGACTCGGATCATGTTTCACTTAGATGACTAGAGGGATGTCTATCTGAGTGGGAGTTCATTGAATAATTTGATTAGATGAACTTAATTATCATGAACTTAGTCTAAAATCTTTACAATATGTCTTGTAGATCAAATGGCCCACGCTAATGTTGCCCTCAACTTCAACGCGTTCCTAGAGAAAACCAAGCTGAAAGATGATGGCAGCAACTATACGGACTGGGTCCGGAACCTGAGGATCATCCTCATAGCTGCCAAGAAAGATTATGTCCTAGAAGCACCGCTAGGTGACGCACCCATCCCAGAGAACCAAGACGTTATGAACGCTTGGCAGCAGCGTGCTGATGATTACTCCCTCGTTCAGTGCGGCATGCTTTACAGCTTAGAACCGGGGCTCCAAAAGCGTTTTGAGCAACACGGAGCATATGAGATGTTCGAAGAGCTGAAAATGGTTTTCCAAGCTCATGCCCGGGTCGAGAGATATGAAGTCTCCGACAAGTTCTTCAGTTGTAAGATGGAGGAAAATAGTTCTGTCAGTGAGCACATACTCAAAATGTCTGGGTTACACAACCGCTTGACTCAGCTGGGAGTTAATCTCCCGGATGACGCGGTCATTGACAGAATCCTTCAGTCGCTTCCACCGAGCTACAAGAGCTTTGTGATGAACTTCAATATGCAGGGGATGGAAAAGACCATTCCTGAGGTATATTCAATGCTGAAATCAGCGGAGGTGGAGATCAAAAAGGAACATCAAGTGTTGATGGTGAATAAAACCACTAAGTTCAAGAAAGGCAAGGGTAAGAAGAACTTCAAGAAGGACGGCAAGGGAGTTGCCGCGCCCGGTAAGCCAGTTGCCGGGAAGAAGCCAAAGAATGGACCCAAGCCTGAGACTGAGTGCTTTTATTGCAAGGGAAGTGGTCACTGGAAGCGGAACTGCCCCAAGTACTTAGCGGACAAGAAGGCCGGCAACACCAAAGGTATATGTGATATACATGTTATTGATGTGTACCTTACCAGCACTCGTAGTAGCTCCTGGGTATTTGATACCGGTGCGGTTGCTCATATTTGTAACTCAAAGCAGGAGCTGCGGAATAAACGGAGACTGGCAAAGGACGAGGTGACGATGCGCGTCGGGAATGGTTCCAAGGTCGATGTGATCGCCGTCGGCACGCTACCTCTACATTTACCTACGGGATTAGTTTTAAACCTCAATAATTGTTATTTAGTGCCAGCTTTGAGCATGAACATTGTATCAGGATCTCGTTTAATTCGAGATGGCTACTCATTTAAATCCGAGAATAATGGTTGTTCTATTTATATGAGAGATATGTTTTATGGTCATGCCCCGCTGGTTAATGGTTTATTCTTAATGAATCTCGAACGTAGTGTTACACATATTCATAGTGTGAATACCAAAAGATGTAAGGTTGATAATGATAGTCCCACATACTTGTGGCACTGCCGTCTTGGTCACATTGGTGTCAAACGCATGAAGAAGCTCCATGCAGATGGACTTTTGGAGTCTCTTGATTACGAATCATTTGACACGTGCGAACCATGCCTCATGGGTAAGATGACCAAGACTCCGTTCTCCGGAACAATGGAGCGAGCAACCAACTTATTGGAAATCATACATACTGATGTGTGCGGTCCAATGAGTGTTGAGGCTCGCGGTGGCTATCGTTATGTTCTCACTCTCACTGATGACTTGAGTAGATATGGGTATGTCTACCTAATGAAACACAAGTCTGAGACCTTTGAAAAGTTCAAGGAATTTCAGAGTGAGGTTGAGAATCAACGTGACAGGAAAATAAAGTTCTTACGATCAGATCGTGGAGGGGAATATTTGAGTCACGAATTTGGCACACACTTAAGGAAATGTGGAATAGTTTCACAACTCACGCCGCCTGGAACACCTCAGCGAAATGGTGTGTCCGAACGTCGTAATCGCACTCTATTGGATATGGTGCGATCTATGATGTCTCTTACCGATCTACCGCTCTCATTTTGGGGCTATGCTTTAGAGACTGCCGCATTCACTTTAAATAGGGCTCCGTCGAAATCCGTTGAGACGACACCGTATGAATTATGGTTTGGGAAGAAACCTAAGCTGTCGTTTCTAAAAGTTTGGGGATGCGATGCTTATGTCAAGAAACTTCAACCTGAAAAGCTCGAACCCAAGTCGGAAAAATGCGTCTTCATAGGATACCCTAAGGAAACCATTGGGTATACCTTCTACCTCAGATCCGAAGGCAAGATCTTTGTTGCCAAGAACGGGTCCTTTCTGGAGAAAGAGTTTCTCTCGAAAGAAGTAAGTGGGAGGAAAGTGGAACTTGATGAAGTACTACCTCTTGAACCGGAAAGTAGCGCAGCTCAGGAAGATGTTCCTGTGGTGCCTGCACTGACTAGAGAGGAAGCTAATGATGATGATCAAGGTACTTCGGATCAAGTTACTACTGAACTTCGTAGGTCCACGAGGACACGTTCCACACCAGAGTGGTATGGCAACCCTGTCCTGGAAATCATGTTGTTAGACAACGGTGAACCTTCGAACTATGAAGAAGCAATGGCGGGCCCAGATTCCAACAAATGGCTTGAAGCCATGCAATCCGAGATAGGATCCATGTATGAAAACAAAGTGTGGACTTTGACAGACTTGCCCGATGATCGGCGAGCGATAGAAAACAAATGGATCTTTAAGAAGAAGACGGACGCGGATGGTAATGTTACCATCTATAAAGCTCGACTTGTCGCTAAGGGTTATCGACAAGTTCAAGGGGTTGACTACGATGAGACTTTCTCACCCGTAGCGAAGCTGAAGTCCGTCCGAATCATGTTAGCAATTGCCGCATACTATGATTATGAGATATGGCAAATGGACGTCAAAACGGCATTCCTTAACGGCTTTCTTAAGGAAGAATTGTATATGATGCAGCCGGAAGGTTTTGTCGATCCTAAGAATGCTAACAAGGTATGCAAGCTCCAGCGCTCCATCTATGGGCTGGTGCAAGCATCTCGGAGTTGGAACATTCGATTTGATGAGATGATCAAAGCGTTTGGGTTTACACAGACTTATGGAGAAGCCTGTGTTTACAAGAAAGTGAGTGGGAGCTCTGTAGCATTTCTCATATTATATGTGGATGACATACTGTTGATGGGAAATGATATAGAATTCTTGGGAAGCATAAAGGCCTACTTGAACAAGTGTTTTTCAATGAAGGACCTTGGAGAAGCTGCTTATATATTAGGCATCAAGATCTATAGAGATAGATCAAGACGCCTCATTGGTCTTTCACAAAGTACGTACCTTGACAAGATATTGAAGAAGTTCAATATGGATCAGTCCAAGAAGGGGTTCTTGCCTGTATTGCAAGGTGTGCAATTGAGCACGGCTCAATGCCCGACCACGGCAGAAGATAGAGAAAAGATGAGTGTCGTCCCCTATGCCTCGGCCATAGGGTCTATTATGTATGCCATGCTGTGTACCAGACCTGATGTAAACCTTGCCGTAAGTTTGGTAGGAAGGTACCAAAGTAATCCCGGCATGGAACACTGGACAGCGGTCAAGAATATCCTGAAGTACCTGAAGAGGACTAAGGATATGTTTCTCGTTTATGGAGGTGACGAAGAGCTCGTCGTAAAGGGTTACGTCGATGCTAGCTTCGACACAGATCTGGATGACTCTAAGTCACAAACCGGATACGTGTATATTTTGAATGGTGGGGCAGTAAGCTGGTGCAGTTGCAAGCAAAGCGTTGTGGCGGGATCTACATGTGAAGCGGAATACATGGCGGCCTCAGAGGCAGCACAAGAAGCAATCTGGGTGAAGGAGTTCATTACCGACCTAGGAGTTATTCCCAATGCGTCGGGCCCGATGACTCTCTTCTGTGACAACACTGGAGCTATTGCCCTTGCCAAGGAGCCCAGGTTTCACAGGAAGACCAGGCATATCAAGCGTCGCTTCAACTCCATTCGTGAAAATGTTCAAAATGGAGACATAGATATTTGTAAAGTACATACGGACCTGAATGTAGCAGATCCGTTGACTAAACCTCTCCCTAGAGCAAAACATGATCAACACCAGAACTCTATGGGTGTTCGATTCATCACAATGTAACTAGATTATTGACTCTAGTGCAAGTGGGAGACTGTTGGAAATATGCCCTAGAGGCAATAATAAAATGGTTATTATTATATTTCCTTGTTCATGATAATTGTCTATTGTTCATGCTATAATTGTGTTATCCGGAAATCGTAATACATGTGTGAATACATAGACCACAACATGTCCCTAGTGAGCCTCTAGTTGACTAGCTCGTTGATCAACAGATAGTCATGGTTTCCTGACTATGGACATTGGATGTCATTGATAACGGGATCACATCATTAGGAGAATGATGTGATGGACAAGACCCAATCCTAAGCATAGCACAAGATCGTGTAGTTCGTTTGCTAGAGCTTTTCCAAATGTCAAGTATCATTTCCTTAGACCATGAGATTGTGCAACTCCCGGATACCATAGGAGTGCTTTGGGTGTGCCAAACGTCACAACGTAACTGGGTGGCTATAAAGGTGCACTACGGGTATCTCCGAAAGTGTCTGTTGGGTTGGCACGAATCGAGACTGGGATTTGTCACTCCGTATGACGGAGAGGTATCTCTGGGCCCACTCGGTAATGCATCATCATAATGAGCTCAATGTGACCAAGTGTTTGGTCACGGGATCATGCATTACGGTACGAGTAAAGTGACTTGCCGGTAACGAGATTGAACAAGGTATTGGGATACCGACGATCGAATCTCGGGCAAGTAACATACCGCTTGACAAAGGGAATTGTATACGGGATTGATTGAATCCTCGACATCGTGGTTCATCCGATGAGATCATCATGGAACATGTGGGAGCCAACATGGGTATCCAGATCCCGCTGTTGGTTATTGACCGGAGAGTCGTCTCGGTCATGTCTGCATGTCTCCCGAACCCGTAGGGTCTACACACTTAAGGTTCGGTGACGCTAGGGTTGTAGAGATATTAGTATGCGGGAATCCGAAAGTTGTTCGGAGTCCCGGATGAGATCCCGGACGTCACGAGGAGTTCTGGAATGGTCCGGAGGTGAAGAATTGTATACAGGAAGTCCAGTTTCGGCCACCGGGAAAGTTTCGGGGGTCACCGGTATTGTATCGGGACCACCGGAAGGGTCCCGGGGGTCCACCGGGTGGGGCCACCTATCCCGGAGGGCCCCATGGGCTGAAGTGGGAGGGAACCAGTCCCTGGTGGGCTGGTGCGCCCCCCTTGGGCCTCCTCCTGCGCCTAGGGTTGGAAACCCTAGGGATGGGGGGCGCCCCACTTGGCTTGGGGGGCAAGCCACCCCTTGGCCGCCGCCCCCCCTTGGAGATTGGATCTCCTAGGGCCGGGCCCCCCAGGGGCCCTATATAAAGAGGGGGGAGGGAGGGCAGCCGCACCCAAGCCCCTGGCGCCTCCCTCTCCCTCCCGTGACACCTCTCCCTCTCGCTGAGCTTGGCGAAGCCCTGCCGAGATCCCCGCTGCTTCCACCACCACGCCGTCGTGCTGCTGGATCTCCATCAACCTCTCCCTCCTTGCTGGATCAAGAAGGAGGAGACGTCTTCCCCAACCGTACGTGTGTTGAACGCGGAGGTGCCGTCCGTTCGGCGCTCGGTCATCGGTGATTTGGATCACGACGAGTACGACTCCATCAACCCCGTTCACTTGAACGCTTCCGCTCGCGATCTACAAGGGTATGTAGATGCACTCTTTTCCCACTCGTTGCTAGAAGACTCCATAGATTGTTCTTGGTGATGCGTAGAAATTTTTTAATTTCTGCAACGATCTCCAACAATGATCGGGTGTGATAAGCTCTACGTTCATATACAACGGGTGCAAGCGAGTTTTGCACACGCAGAATACTCGGGTTAAACTTGACGAGCCTAGCATATGCAGATATGGCCTCAAAACACTGAGACCGAAAGGTCGAGCGTGAATCATATAGTAGATATGATCAACATAGTGATGTTCACCATTGAAAACTACTCCATCTCACGTGATGATCGGACATGGTTTAGTTGATTTGGATCACGTGATCACTTAGATGATTAGAGGGATGCCTATCTAAGTGGGAGTTCTTAAGTAATATGATTAATTGAATTTAATTTATCATGAACTTAGTACCTGATAGTATTTTGCATGTCTATGTTGTTGTAGATAAATGGCCCGTGCTGTTGTTCCGTTGAATTTTAATGCGTTCCTAGAGAAAGCTAAGTTGAAAGATGATGGTAGCAATTACACGGACTGGGTCCGTAACTTGAGGATTATCCTCATTGCTGCACAGAAGAATTACGTCCTGGAAGCACCGCTAGATGCCAAACCCGCTGCAGGAGCAACGCCAGATGTTATGAACGTCTGCCAGAGCAAAGCTGATGACTACTCGATAGTTCAGTGTGCCATGCTTTACGGCTTAGAACCGGGACTTCAACGACGTTTTGAACGTCATGGAGCATATGAGATGTTCCAGGAGTTGAAGTTAATATTTCAAGCAAATGCCCGGATTGAGAGATATGAAGTCTCCAATAAGTTCTACAACTGCAAAATGGAGGAGAATAGTTCTGTCAGTGAGCATATACTCAAAATGTCTGGGTATAACAATTACTTGATTCAACTGGGAGTTAATCTACCTGATGATAGTGTCACTGACAGAATTCTTCAATCACTGCCACCAAGCTACAAGAGCTTCGTGATGAACTATAATATGCAAGGGATGGATAAGACAATTCCCGAGATCTTCGCAATGCTAAATGCTGCGGAGGTAGAAATCAAGAACAAACATCAAGTGTTGATGGTCAACAAGACCACCAGTTTCAAGAAAAAGGGTAAAGCGAAGAAGGGGAACTTCAAGAAGAACAACAAGCACGTTGCTGCTCAAGTGAAGAAGCCCAAGTCTAGACCTAAGCCTGAGACTAAGTGCTTCTACTGCAAAGGGACTGGTCACTGGAAGCGGAACTGCCCCAAGTATTTGGCGGATAAGAAGGATGGCAAGGTGAACAAAGGTATATGTGATATACATGTTATTGATGTGTACCTTACTAATGCTCGCAGTAGTGCCTGGGTATTTGATACTGGTTCTGTTGCTATTATTTGCAAACCCGAAACAGGGACTACGGATTAAGCGAAGATTGACTAAGGACGAGGTGACAATGCACGTGGGAAATGGTTCCAAAGTCGATGTGATCGCCGTCGGCACGCTACCTCTACGTCTACCTTCGGGATTAGTTTTAGACCTGAATAATTGTTATTTGGTGCCAGCGTTAAGCATGAACATTATATCTGGACCTTGTTTGATGCGAGACGGTTATTCATTTAAATCAAAGGATAATGGTTGTTCTATTTATATGAGTAATATCTTTTATGGTCATGCACCCTTGAAGAGTGGTCTGTTTTTACTGAATCTCGATAGTAGTGACACACATATTCATAATACTGAAGCCAAAAGATGCAGAGTTGATAATGATAGTGCAACTTATTTATGGCACTGCCGTTTGGGTCATATTGGTGTAAAGCGCATGAAGAAACTCCATTCTGATGGACTTGTGGAATCACTTGATTATGAATCACTTGGTACTTGCGAACCATGCCTCATGGGCAAGATGACTAAACTCCGTTCTCCGGAACAATGGAGCGAGCAACAGATTTGTTGGAAATCATACATACTGATGTATGTGGTCCAATGAATATTGAGGCTCATGGCGGGTATCGTTATTTTCTCATCTTCACAGATGATTTGAGCAGATATGGGTATATTTACTTGATGAAACATAAGTCTGAAACATTTGAAAAGTTCAAAGAATTTCAGAGTGAAGTGGAAAATCATCGTAACAAGAAAATAAAGTTTCTACGATCTGATCGTGGAGGAGAATACTTGAGTTACGAGTTTGGTCTTCATTTGAAACAATGCGGAATAGTTTCGCAACTCACGCCACCCGGAACACCACAGCATAATGGTGTCTCCGAACGTCGTAACCGCACTTTACTAGATATGGTGCGATCTATGATGTCTCTTACTGATTTACCACTATCGTTTTGGGGTTATGCTTTAGAGACAGTTGCATTCACGTTAAATAGGGCACCATCTAAATCTGTTGAGACGACACCTTATGAACTGTGGTTTGGCAAGAAACCAAAGTTGTCATTTCTTAAAGTTTGGGGCTGCGATGCTTATGTGCAAAAGCTTCAACCTGAGAAGCTCGAACCCAAATCGGAGAAATGTGTCTTCATAGGATACCCAAAGGAGACTATTGGGTACACCTTCTATGACATATCCGAAGGCAAGACATTTGTTGCTAAGAATGGATCCTTTCTAGAGACGGAGTTTCTCTTGAAAGAAGTGAGTGGGAGGAAAGTAGAACTTGATGAGGTAACTGTACCTGCTCCCTTATTGGAAAGTAGTTCATCACAGAAATCAGTTCATGTGGTTCCTACACCAATTAGTGAAGAAGCTAATGATGATGACCATGTAACTTCAGATCAAGTTACTATCGAACCTCGTAGGTCAACCAGAGTAAGATCCGCACCAGAGTGGTACGGTAATCTTGTTCTGGAGGTCATGTTACTTGACCATGACGAACCTACGAACTATGAGGGAGCGATGATGAGTCCAGATTCTGCAAAATGGCTTAAGGCCATGAAATCTGAGATGGGATCCATGTATGAGAACAAAGTGTGGACTTTGGTGGACTTGCCCGATGATCGGCAAGCCATAGAGAATAAATGGATCTTCAAGAGGAAGACTGACACTGATGGTAATGTTACTGTCTACAAAGCTCGACTTGTTGCGAAAGGTTTTCGACAAGTTCAAGGAGTTGACTATGATGAGACCTTCTCACCCGTAGCGATGCTTAAGTCCGTCCGAATCATGTTAGCAATTGCCGCATTTTATGATTATGAAATTTGGCAAATGGATGTAAAGATTGCATTCCTGAATGGATTTCTGGAAGAAGAGTTGTATATGATGCAACCCCAAGGTTTTATCAATCCAAAGGATGCTAACAAAGTGTGCAAGCTCCAACGATCCATTTATGGACTGGTGTAAGCATCTCGGAGTTGGAGTACACGCTTTGATAGTGTGATCAAAGCATATGGTTTTATACAGACTTTTGGAGAAGCCTGTATTTACAAGAAAGTGAGTGGGAGCTCTGTAGAATTTCTAATATTATATGTGGATGACATATTGCTGACTGGAAATGATATAGAATTTTTGGATAGCATAAAAGGATACTTGAACAAAAGTTTTTCAATGAAAGACCTCGGTGAAGCTGCTTATATATTAGGCATCAAGATCTATAGAGATAGATCAAGACGTTTAATTGGACTTTCACAAAGCACATACCTTGATAAAGTTTTTAAGAAGTTCAAAATGGATCAAGCAAAGAAAGGGTTCTTTCCTGCGTTACAAGGTGTGAAGTTGAGTCAGACTCAATGCCCGACCACTGCAGAAGATAGAGAGAAAACGAAAGTTGTTCCCTATGCTTTAACCATAGGCTCTATCATGTATGCAATGCTGTGAACCAGACCTGATGTGTGCCTTGCTATTAGTTTAGCAGGGAGGTACCAAAGTAATCCAGGAGTGGATCACTGGACAGCTGTCAAGAACATCCTGAAATACCTGAAAAGGACTAAGGATATGTTTCTCCTTTATGGAGGTGATAAAGAGCTCGTCGTAAATGATTACGTCGATGCAAGCTTTGACACTGATCCAGATGACTCTAAGTCACAAACCGGATACGTATTTATATTGAACGGTGGAGTTGTCAGTTGGTGCAGTTCTAAGCAAAGCATCGTGGCGGGATCTACGTGTGAAGCGGAGTACATAGCTGCTTCGGAAGCAGCAAATGAAGGAGTCTGGATGAAGGAGTTCATATCCGATCTAGGTGTCGTACCTAGTGCATCGGGTCCAATGAAAATCTTTTGTGACAATACTAGTGCAATTGCCTTGGCAAAGGAATCCAGATTTCACAAGAGAACCAAGCACATCAAGAGACGCTTCAATTCCATGCGCGATGAAATCAAGGAGGGAGACATAGAGATTTGCAAGATACATACGGATCTGAATGTTGCAGACCCATTGACTAAGCCTCTCTCACGAGCAAAACATGATCAGCACCAAGACTCCATGGGTGTTAGAATCATTACTGTGTAATCTAGATTATTGACTCTAGTGCAAGTGGGAGACTGAAGGAAATATGCCCTAGAGGCAATAATAAAGTTGTTATTTATATTTCCTTATATCACAATAAATGTTTATTATTCATTCTAGAATTGTATTAACCGGAAACTTAGTACTTGTGTGAATACATAGACAAACAGAGTGTCACTAGTATGCCTCTACTTGA
Source organism: Triticum aestivum (assembly GCF_018294505.1). Lineage (NCBI taxonomy): Eukaryota > Viridiplantae > Streptophyta > Magnoliopsida > Poales > Poaceae > Triticum > Triticum aestivum. The sequence continues at coordinate 435,586,493 of NC_057796.1, read as the reverse complement.
CTAGCTCGTTAATCAAAGATGGTTAAGTTTCCTAGCCATAGACATGAGTTGTCATTTGATGAACGGGATCACATCATTAGAGAATGATGTGATTGACTTGACCCATTCCATTAGCTTAGCACTTGATCGTTTAGTTTGTTGCTATTGCTTTCTTCATAACTTATACATGTTCCTATGACTATGAGATTATGCAACTCCCGAATACCGGAGGAACACTTTGTGTGCTATCAAACGTCATAATGTAACTGGGTGATTATAAAGATGCTCTACAGGTGTCTCCGATGGTGTTTGTTGAGTTGGCATAGATCGAGATTAGGATTTGTCACTCCGATTGTCGGAGAGGTATCTCTGGGCCCTCTTGGTAATGCACATCACTATAAGCCTTGCAAGCAATGTCACTAATGAGTTAGTTACGGGATGATGCATTACTGAACGAGTAAAGAGACTTGCCGGTAACAAGATTGAACTAGGTATTGAGATACCGACGATCGAATCTCGGGCAAGAAACATACCGATGACAAAGGGAACAACGTATGTTGTTGTGCAGTTTGACCGATAAAGATCTTCATAGAATATGTAGGAAACAATATGAGCATCCAGGTTCCGCTATTGGTTATTGACCGGAGATGAGTCTCGGTCATGTCTACATAGTTCTCGAACCCGTAGGGTTCGCACGCTTAACGTTCTGCGACGATCTGTATTATGAGTTTATGTGTTTTGATGTACCGAAGGTTGTTCGGAGTCCCGGATGTGATCACGGACATGACGAGGAGTCTCGAAATGGTCGAGACATAAAGATCGATATATTGGATGGCTATGTTTGGACATCGGAATGGTTCCGGGTGAGTTCGGGCATATGCCGGAGTACCGGGAGGTTACCGGAACCCCCCGGGGAGTATATGGGCCTTATTGGGCCTTAGTGGGAGAGAGGAGGAGGCATCCTAGGAGGGGGCGCGCCCCCAAGCCCAATCCGAATTGGGTGAGGGGGCCGCCCCCCCTTTCCTTCCTCCCTCTCTCCTCCTTCCTTCCTCTCCTACTCCTACTTGTAAGGGGGGGGGAATCCTACTCCTGGTGGGAGTAGGACTCCCCTAGGGCGCGCCATAGAAAGGGCCGGCCCTCTCCCTCCTCCACTCCTTTATATACGGGGGAAGGGGGCACCCCATAGACACACAAGTTGATCATCGTCTTAGCCGTGTGCGGTGCCCCCCTTCACCATAATCCACCTCGGTCATATCGTCGTAGTGCTTAGGCGAAGCCCTGCACCGGTAACTTCATCATCACCATCATCACGCCGTTGTGCTGACGAAGGTCTCCCTCGACACTCAGCTGGATCGAGAGTTCGTGGAACGTTACCGAGCTGAACGTGTGTAGATCGTGGAGGTGCCGTACTTTCGGTACTAGGATCGGTCGGATCATGGAGACGTACGACTACATCAACCGCGTTGTCATAACGCTTCCGCTTACGGTCTACGAGGGTACGTGGACAACACTCTCCCGCTCATTGCTATGCATCACATAGATCTTGCGTGATTGTAGGAATTTTTTTTGAAATTACTGCATTCTCCAACACACACACACACACACACACACACACACACACACACACACACACACACACACACACACACACACACACACATATATATATATATATATAGAGAGAGATGTCACATGAGCAGCGATTGGTCAAAACCGGTTGAGTTAGAGCATCTCCACTTGCCCCCCCCCGCAACAGCCCCTCCAAGCCCCTTTTTTATCGCTGGCTCGAAAAAATCAGCCCAGTCGCGCCCCAGAAGCCCAGTTTTCACCGGTTAGGGCCAAAATTGGCGCCGACGGACCTAGGTCGAACCCGGCGCGCTAGGGGCGCCGGGCGAAACGTTTTTGGCATGAAAGCCTGGTGGACCCTCATAGTCAGCGGCTGCGCGTCGCAGAGAATCTTCGTCGTCGTCATCGCCTTGTTTCCTGCAGGAATCAATGCGAAGGGTGCCGCCGGCCAGCCTTCCATTGATTCACGGGTGGCGTAGTGAACGCACGCTGCCGCGCGTCCCGCCTCCTCTCCGCCACGCGTCGACACTATTGCCGGCCACTTGCCGCCGACGCCCTCTCTCTCCTCGTCTCTCGAACCGCGACCATGGGCGAGCGCTACCCCGACGACGGAGCGGCGGCCAACGGCTTCGGCCGCCGCCACCTGCACGAGGCAGAGGCCCGCCTCCTCTATGAAGCGGACTACCCCGCGCCACCGGACATGCGGGTGCCGGGCTCGTGGAGGCTCAGCGCCTACGCAGTCCCGTGCCACCGCCGCCGAATATTAGCTGAATTCGTGTCTTTTTCGTCCAATTTTAACCGAACTTCAATTAAAAAAACGGCGTCTGGGGGCGACCTGAGGCCGTGGTTGGGAACCCGACCGCCCGCACGGCCACAATAGTGCCGGCTAGCCCCCAGAAGGCGCTATTTCTGTTCCTGGGGGCGGATGCTCTTAGTAGCGAAACAATGTCGCTTCTCCACATGGACGAAAATGACTGGTTTGGAGAATTCGTGGAGCAGTTTGTGTGGTTTGATAGTCGAGGGACCAAAGTGGAAAGAGTTGAGGAAACAAAACTGGACTTTTGCCACTTTTGGAAGCATCCAAAATCTTTCTCTGATCAAAACAAGCTGCGTGCATCACTTTTATTATTTCAACAAGGAACATTTATTTGCAATTAGACATGCACAACCCCATATACACGAACAATTCTGTAGCTTGGTGAGAATTCAAATAAGGAATAACCAAAGAAAAGACGACAACGATGAATGCCAAAAAAAAAAGTGCGCAGTGAAAGAATCGCCAACTTTTACAACATGAACTCGCTTGCAGGTTGAAGCAAACAATTGAGATCGAGCCATGCATGCACGTACGTGCGCAGCTGCTGCACTACGTACGTACTCCACTTAGTATTAGTGGTTGATTGCGCGGCAGTTCTTCCTGATCTGGCCCTGGTAGCCGGCCTTGACCATGGCCTTCTCGAACCTGCCCTCCCACCACCCCGGGATTTTGGCGTTCTCGACCACCATTCTCGTTGTCTCCGCCGACGTCATGAGCGCCACGTCAGAGGTGAAGAGCACCGTGTGTGACAGCACGTTCTTGTAGTATTGCCTGTCCAGCTTGTTGGGCGTCACCACATCCTGCATCACCGTCGGGTCGTTGCCGCCTGGGGTCGCGTCGGCCGGGCACTGCCCCCTCAGGAATGCGGCGAGGCCGCCGTTGATGTCGGAGGGGGTGTTGAGGCGGTCGGAGACGAAGGACGAGCAGTGAGAACGCCCGATCGTGTGCGCGCCAGAGAGGACGACCAGGTCCTCCGCGTTGAGCCCCTTGATGACGAAGCTAGCGACGAGGTCGCTGAGGTTTGACGTCGGCGGGACCAGGAACTTCAGCGGCTCGGAGGCGTTTGAGTAGGTGCCGTCGCGGCGGCCGGACGGCATCTCGAAGTTTACCTTGCCCTGCTGAGGATGCAGGACGCATCACGGGCCGCGAAGGCAACGATGTCTGCACAGGAGACGATGCCTACATAAGTATATGTCTCACCTGGAGCGTACGTAAGTATTCTTCACATAAGATCTCACGAATATAGTATGGGCTGACACTTCGCTAAGTCTCAGTCGACTGAGATTTAGCAATCATATCATTACCAAAGACGTCCTTTGATTAGTTTTCGGTGCCACTGGGAGGAGTAAAGTGAGCGAATTCAACGACGATTGGTGGCAACTACCCGGTGCAGTAACGTTCCAACGAAGCCAAGATAATCGTTGTTAATTTTAAGCACATGCCAACAACATTTTTCGAGTGGGCATTTTTCGAGTGCCCACCTATATAAGTATCTTCCCGCAGCTCGAGCTACAGCAACACACATTCTACACCCATCTATCGACCACTTCTCTCTTCTTTTCCTATATCCAATCTTAGTCAAACAAGCTAGCTTCGAAGAAATAGAAATGGCGGTTGTTGCTGCAAAGCCACACATTTTGGTGGCCTGTGCCTCGCTGCTCCTCACCGTGGGGTGCCAGGCCAGCCCTTTCTGGCCACTGGAGATCGGCTACTACCACGACAAGTGCCCCCAGGCGGAGGCCGTCGTCAAGGGCGTAATGGAGAAGGCCATCTCCCAGAACCCCGGCAATGGCGCCGCCATGATCCGCATGCTCTTCCATGACTGTTTCGTCGAGGTACTAACGAATTTGCAAACATATATATGTATGTATACTTCTTCTTCGATACAACCCCCTTAGACACATGGACGGATCTCCAGGAAGCATCATAGTACGCTTTAATTGTGTCCTCTCTTTGACCAGTTCATTTGTCACATCTGATCATTAGCTAGCAGTTTTTAGTTAGCTGAAACATTAAAGCTAAACTGGTGTGCATGTCGCTCGTAATTTATATGAGGGCTATGGCAATGCGCGCGTGCGAACCGGACGACAGTTAGCGTGTGGAATGCAAATTCTTTTTCACTTTCCCGGGAGAAATAAGAAGAATAAAAGAGTTGCAACACGCCATGACAAATTTTAAGAATGAAAATGAATTTTGAGTCGGATCATGAGATTGTCGATGTGATACTTCATTTTTTTCTTCTGTATTCATTATCGCATACTACGACTAGAACAAACCAATGAATGAGCTACTAATGGTGTCAATAATGTTGATGCCACTTGTAGTATAGCTAGCGAAGATCAAAATGTCAGTATTACTTTTTATATTAAATGTAACTTGAACGATTTCGCTAGAGATTGTCATTTAGTTAACTCCATAGCAGCTTGCCATCTAGGTTATAATGTGTTGTTTAAATTTGCATGTGGTTGGTCGCAAGATGATGGTTTCCCTGACGTGGTGTCAAAAGAGTGGTGAGATGAGCAACAACGATCCATCTCTATGCAGATTTACACCTGAGGTCGTCTTGGAGGCGCAATCGGCTAAACAGTACTCTGAATGCCAAATCTCAGCACTCTGAGCACATGTTCGGCCACCGGCATGAGATCAGATGTCGATGACCCAAACATCAAAGTAGTTATTTTTTATCACACGGACATTTTTCACATTGGACACATTTTCAATTGAGGCCAGCTTAATTACGTTTTTTGTCGTGCCATCAACTAGTGTCAACACACTCTGGCACAATTACTATCTCACATAGGATTGATAAAGTCCGTATGAGGGCGAGTAATCCCCTTGTATTCACTATTTCCGCATGTTCCATCAAAAAACATGGGCCCCACCCCTAGTTGCAACAAGAGTGAGGTTGTTTAGTTTCACTTACACAAATTTGATCATTAGAATCTGCATGGCCAATCCTATTTAGCCCAACTATTTTTCTAAATTCTAACACTTACATGGATTAAGAAATTTTAATGTGTGTCTGAAATTTGTTTTGAGGGAAATATGTGCCTCAGTTGTGATGTATTGCTTTGTTGTGTTGTCTGCTACTCTCACAAAAAAACTTCTGTAGTTCAGCTGGAGGGCACAATCCAGCCAACTTAGCTACCACCAAGGACAAACCAAGACAGAATATTCTACCTTCCTTTCCCCATTGAAAACCTTTTGTTTTGTTCTGAGTGCACATTCCAAATTTGGGTAAGTGGTTGACAAAATCAAAACAAGGCGTGTTTGACAAAATTAAAACAAGGCATGTTAACATATATATTTTCATCCTATCATTATTATTTCAGAGAAGGCCATTTGCAATGTAATAAGTCGTTTTTTAATCTGCAGCGGATTCTAGCTTATGACTTTTGATCGTTGTGGACACTAGTTTGACCATTTGCGTGTCCTATCTAGTTCTAGGTAATAAGAGTACAATTGGACATGTCAAACAATGATTATCTTGGCATCGTTGGAACGTTACTGCACCGGGTTGTTGCCACCAATCGTCATTGTACTCCTGCAGCCCAGTGGCCCCGAAAACTAATCAAAGGGCGTCTTCGGTAATGATATGATACGCATGTAGGATATTTTGTACTCCCTCCGTCCCATAATGTAAAACGTTTTTTTGACACTACATTAAAATAAAAAAACGTCTTACATTATGGGACGGATGGAGTAGTAACAAACAGCTAGCAGTTCACTAACCCTGATGGTTATATGCGGTTGACTCGAGTGATGTATGAAGTGTGAACCGGTAATATACATAAGCTGGACCCAGCTATTTCGTAATACTAAAAAAAAGAACCGGTAATATACATAAGCTGGACCCAGCTATTTCGTAATACTAAAAAAAAGCTGATTGACGTAGCCGTGCATGCGGATGGGTCCATGTCATCTGACAGCGTCCGTGAAACCGAAAAATAAACTAATCATGGTTACATTTGCAATCATCCTAATCTTTACTACTATTAAACAATCAAACAAGAACTTTCTTACGTGCACCCCACAAACATACCCGGATTCATTACCACCGCACGATTAGACCCAGTAAACTTAATCTAACTGTTAGCCTTAACCTAATCTGTTTCGTGATGTGCACTTTGCAATTTACAACGACTGACCGTACTCCACCACGGAGGAATGTGAAACTCCACGCCCGCAGCCCCTACAATCACACAAGGCACGTAGAAATAGGAAACTGATCGCAAACGGATCCCTTCACCCTCAATCACGACGATTCCCTGTCACCGCGTCAGACGCCGCCTTCCAAGACAACGAGGGCTCCCTCGCCGCACGATAGCACCGTCTCCTTCCTGGACAGCGAACTCACCGCCGCGGGAGGTGCTCCAGGTGATGAGGTCTGGAGAGGCGACCAGAATGAGGAATGAAGAGGGATGGTGGAAAGAGGGATGGCCACGGCAATCTAATCATCTCTCTGTCCGGTCCGTATAATAAGCCTTCCATCATGGATGGATCACTAACCCGCGCCGCGCGCTTCATCGGATCAGCAGTGAGGTTGAGGAGCCATGGGGAACTTCCGGCGATCCCACGCGAACAAAACCAAGGAGAAAAGCAAGAATAAATCACCGGAGAAGATGAGAGCAGAGGAGGAGATGGCGGGCGATCCCGGCGGAGTCGCCATCGTCGTCGACGCAACCGAAGAAGAGGAACCAGAAGAAGTTGGGAAGAAGATGGTGGTGCTGCAATGGCTGGACCTGGACGGCGCAGACCTGGCGGTGGTGCCCGAGGCGGAGGCGAGCCAGTGCGGCGTCCAATTAGAGCACATGATCGGCAGGTACGAGTACGACACCTATGCCTGAAGGAAATATGCCCTAGAGGCAATAATAAAGTTATTATTTATTTCCTTATATCATGATAAATGTTTATTATTCATGCTAGAATTGTATTAACCGGAAACATAATACATGTGTGAATACATAGACAAACAGAGTGTCACTAGTATGCCTCTACTTGACTAGCTCGTTGATCAAAGATGGTTATGTTTCCTAGCCATAGACATGAGTTGTCATTTGATTAACGGGATCACATCATTAGGAGAATGATGTGATTGACTTGACCCATTCCGTTAGCTTAGCACTCGATCATTTAGTATGTTGCTATTGCTTTCTTCATGACTTATACATGTTCCTATGACTATGAGATTATGCAACTCCCGTTTACCGGAGGAACACTTTGTGTGCTACCAAACGTCACAACGTAACTGGGTGATTATAAAGGTGCTCTACAGGTGTCTCCGAAGGTACTTGTTGGGTTGGCGTATTTCGAGATTAGGATTTGTCACTCCGATTGTCGGAGAGGTATCTCTGGGCCCTCTCGGCAATGCACATCACTTAAGCCTTGCAAGCATTGCAACTAATGAGACTTGCTGGTAACGAGATTGAACTAGGCATTAAGATACCGACGATCGAATCTCGGGCAAGTAACATACCGATGACAAAGGGAACAACGTATGTTGTTATGCGGTCTGACTGATAAAGATCTTCGTAGAATATGTGGGAGCCAATATGAGCATCCAGGTTCCGCTATTGGTTATTGATCGGAGACGTGTCTCGGTCATGTCTACATAGTTCTCGAACCCGTAGGGTCCGCACGCTTAAAGTTTCGATGACAGTTATATTATGAGTTTATATGTTTTGATGTACCGAAGGTTGTTCGGAGTCCCGGATGTGATTACAGACATGACGAGGAGTCTCGAAATGGTCGAGACATGAAGATTGATATATTGGAAGCCTATGTTTGGATATCGGAAGTGTTCCGGGTGAAATCAGAATTTTACTGGAGTACCCGGAGGTTACCGGAACCCCCCGGGGGCTTAATGGGCCATAGTGGGCCTTAGTGGAAGAGAGGAGAGGCGGCCAGGGCAGGGCCGCGCGCCCCTCCCCCCTAGTCCGAATAGGACAAGGAGAGGGGGGCGGCGCCCCCCTTTCCTTCCTCTCTCCCTCCTCTTTCCCCCTCCACTCCTAGTCCAACAAGGAAAAGGGAAGGAGTCCTACTCCCGGTGGGAGTAGGACTCCTCCTGGCGCGCCCCTCCTGGTCGGCCGCACCTCTCCCCCTTGCACCTTTATATACGGGGGCAGGGGGGCACCCTAGAGACACAACAATTGATCGTTTGATCTTTTAGCCATGTGCGGTGCCCCCCTCCACCATAGTCCACCTCGATAATACTGTAGCGGTGCTTAGGCGAAGCCCTGCGTCGGTAGAACATCATCATCGTCACCACGCCGTCGTGCTGACGAAACTCTCCCTCAACACTCGGCCGGATCAGAGTTCGAGGGACGTCATCGGGCTGAACGTGTGCTGAACTCGGAGGTGCCGTGCGTTCGGTACTTGATCGGTCGGATCGTGAAGACGTACGACTACATCAACCGCGTTGTCTTAACGCTTCCGCTGTCGGTCTACGAGGGTACGTGGACAACACTCTCCCCCCTCGTTGCTATGCATCACCATGATCTTGCGTGTGCGTAGGATTTTTTTTGAAATTACTACGTTCCCCAACAATGGTATAAGAGCCAGGTTTTATGCGTTGATGTTATATGCACGAGTAAAACACAAGTGAGTTGTGGGCGATATAAGTCATACTGCTTACCAGCATGTCATACTTTGGTTCGGCAGTATTGTTGAATGAAGCGGCCCGGACCGACATTACGCGTACGCTTACGCGAGACTGGTTCTTCCGACGTGCTTTGCACAGAGGTGGCTGGCGGGTGTCAGTTTCTCCAACTTTAGTTGAATCGAGTGTGGCTACGCCCGGTCCTTGCGAAGGTTAAAACAACACCAACTTGACAAACTATCGGTGTGGTTTTGATGCGTAGGTGAGAACGGTTCTTGCTAAGCCCGTAGCAGCAACGTAAAACTTGCAACAACAAAGTAGAGGACGTCTAACTTGTTTTGCAGGGCATGTTGTGATGTGATATGGTCAAGACATGATGCTAAATTTTATTGTATGAGATGATCATGTTTTGTAACCGAGTTATCGGCAACTGGCAGGAGCCATATGGTTGTCGCTTTATTGTATGCAATGCAATCGCCCTGTAATGCTTTACTTTATCACTAAGCGGTAGCGATAGTCGTAGAAGCATAAGATTGGCGAAACGACAACGATGCTATGATGGAGATCAAGGTGTCGCGCCGGTGACGATGGTGATCATGACGGTGCTTAGGAGATGGAGATCACAAGCACAAGATGATGATGGCCATATCATATCACTTATATTGATTGCATGTGATGTTTATCTTTTATGCATCTTATCTTGCTTTGATTGACGGTAGTATTATAAGATGATCCCTCACTAAATTATCAAAGTATAAGTGTTCTCCCTGAGTATGCACCGTTGCGAAAGTTCTTCGTGCTGAGACACCACGTGATGATCGGGTGTAATAGGCTCTACGTTCAAATACAACGGGTGCAAAACAGTTGCACACGCGGAATACTCAGGTTAAGCTTGACGAGCCTAGCATATAACAGATATGGCCTCGGAACACGGAGACCGAAAGGTCGAGCGTGAATCATATAGTGGATATGATCAACATAGTGATGTTCACCGTTGAAACTACTCCATCTCACGTGATGATCGGACATGGTTTAGTTGATATGTATCACATGATCACTTAGAGGATTAGAGGGATGTCTATCTAAGTGGGAGTTCTTAAGTAATATGATTAATTGAACTTAAATTTATCATGAACTTAGTACCTGATAGTATCTTGCTTGTCTATGTTGATTGTAGATAGATGGCCCGTGTTGTTGTTCCGTTGAATTTTAATGCGTTCCTTGAGAAAGCAAAGTTGAAAGATGATGGTAGCAATTACACAGACTGGGTTCGTAACTTGAGGATTATCCTCATTGCTGCACAGAAGAATTACGTCCTGGAAGCACCGCTGGGTGCCAGACCTGCTGCAGGAGCAACACCAGATGTTATGAACGTCTGGCAGAGCAAAGCTGATGACTACTCGATAGTTCAGTGTGCCATGCTTTACGGCTTAGAACCGGGTCTTCAATGACGTTTTGAACGTCATGGAGCATATGAGATGTTCCAAGAGTTGAAGTTAATATTTCAAGCAAATGCCCGGATTAAGAGATATGAAGTCTCCAATAAGTTCTACAGCTGCAAGATGGAAGACAATAGTTCTGTCAGTGAGAATATACTCAAAATGTCTGGGTATAACAATCACTTGATTCAACTAGGAGTTAATCTTCCGGATGATAGCGTCATTGACAGAATTCTTCAATCACTGCCACCAAGCTACAAGAGCTTCGTGATGAACTATAACATGGAAGGGATGGATAAGACAATTCCCGAGCTCTTCGCAATGCTAAAGGCTGCGGAGGTAGAAATCAAAATGGAGCATCAAGTGTTGATGGTCAATAAGACCACTAGTTTCAAGAAAAAGGGCAAAGGGAAGAAGAAGGGGAACTTCAAGAAGAACAGCAAGCAAGTTGCTGTTCAGGAGAAGAAACCCAAGTCTGGACCTAAGCCTGAGACTGAGTGCTTCTACTGCAAGCAGACTGGTCACTGGAAGTGGAACTGCCCCAAGTATTTGGCGGATAAGAAGGATGGCAAGGTGAACAAAGGTATATGTGATATACATGTTATTGATGTGTACCTTACTAATGCTCGTAGTAGCACCTGGGTATTTGATACTGGTTCTGTTGCTAATATTTGCAACTCAAAGCAGGGGCTACAGATTAAGCGAAGATTGGCTAAGGACGAGGTGACGATGCGCGTGGGAAATGGTTCCAAAGTCGATGTGATCGCGGTCAGCACACTACCTCTACATCTATCTTCGGGATTAGTTTTAGACCTAAATAGTTGTTATTTGGTGCCAGCGTTAAGCATGAACATTATATCTGGATCTTGTTTGATGCGAGACGGTTATTCATTTAAATCAGAGAATAATGGTTGTTCTATTTATATGAGTAATATCTTTTATGGTCATGCACGCTTGAAGAGTGGTCTATTTTTGTTGAATCTCGATAGTGGTGATACACATATTCATAGTATTGAAGCCAAAAGATGCAGAGTTGATAATGATAGTGCAACTTATTTGTGGCACTGCCGTTTAGGTCATATCGGTGTAAAGCGCATGAAGAAACTCCATACTGATGGACTTTTGGAACCACTTGATTATGAATCACTTGGTACTTGCGAACCGTGCCTCATGGGCAAGATGACTAAAACGCCATTCTCCGGAACTATGGAGAGAGCAACAGATTTGTTGGAAATCATACATACAGATGTATGTGGTCCGATGAATGTTGAGGCTCGTGGCGGATATCGTTATTTTCTCACCTTCACAGATGATTTAAGCAGATATGGGTATATCTACTTAATGAAACATAAGTCTGAAACATTTGAAAAGTTCAAAGAATTTCAGAGTGAAGTTGAAAATCATCGTAACAAGAAAATAAAGTTTCTACGATCTGATTGTGGAGGAGAATATTTGAGTTATGAGTTTGGTCTTCATTTGAAACAATGCGGAATAGGTTCGCAACTCACGCCACCGGGAACACCACAGCGTAATGGTGTGTCCGAACGTCGTAATCGTACTCTACTAGATATGGTGCGATCTATGATGTCTCTTACTGATTTACCGCTATCGTTTTGGGGTTATGCTTTAGAGACGGCCGCATTCACGTTAAATAGGGCACCATCAAAATCCGTTGAGACGACGTCTTATGAACTGTGGTTTGGCAAGAAACCAAAGTTGTCATTTCTTAAAGTTTGGGGCTGCGATGCTTATGTGAAAAAGCTTCAACCTGATAAGCTCGAACCCAAATTGGAGAAATGTGTCTTCATAGGATACCCAAAGGAGACTGTTGGGTACACCTTCTATCACAGATCCGAAGGCAAGACTTTTGTTGCAAAATTCAGAATCTTTCTAGAGAAGGAGTTTCTCTCGAAAGAAGTGAGTGGGAGGAAAGTAGAACTTGATGAGGTAATTGTACCTACTCCCTTATTGGAAAGTAGTTCATCGCAGAAACCAGTTTCTGCGACGCCTATACCAATTAGTGAGGAAGTTAATGATGATGATCATGAAACTTCAGATCAAGTTATTACTGAACCTCGTAGGTCAACCAGAGTAAGATCCGCACCAAAGTGGTACGGTAATCCTGTTCTGGAGGTTATGTTACTAGACCATGACGAACCTACGAACTATGAAGAAGCAATGGTGAGCCCAGATTCCGCAAAATGGCTTGAAGCTATGAAATCTGAGATGGGATCCATGTATGAGAACAAAGTGTGGACTTTGGTTGACTTGCCCGATGATCGGCAAGCAATTGAGAATAAATGGATCTTCAAGGAGAAGACTGACGCTGACGGTAATGTTACTGTCTATAAAGCTCGACTTGTTGCAAAAGGTTTTCGACAAGTTCAAGGGATTGACTACGATGAGACCTTCTCACCCGTAGTGATGCTTAAGTCTGTCCGAATCATGTCAGCAATTGCCGCATTTTATGATTATGAAATTTGGTAAATGGATGTCAAAACTGCATTCCTGAATGGATTTCTGGAAGAAGAGTTGTATATGATGCAACCGGAAGGTTTTGTCGATCCAAAGGGAGCTAACAAAGTGTGCAAGCTCTAGCGATCCATTTATGGACTGGTGCAAGCCTCTCGGAGTTGGAATAAACGCTTTGATAATGTGATCAAAGCATTTGGTTTTGTACAGACTTTTGGAGAAACCTGTATTTACAAGAAAGTGAGTGGGAGCTCTGTAGCATTTCTGATATTATATGTGGATGACATATTGCTGATTGGAAATGATATAGAATTTCTGGATAGCATAAAGGGATACTTGAATAAGAATTTTTCAATGAAATACCTCGGTGAAGCTGCGTATATATTGGGCATCAAGATCTATAGAGATAGATCAAGACGTTTAATTGGACTTTCACAAAGCACATACCTTGACAAAGTTTTGAAGAAGTTCAAAATGGATCAAGCAAAGAAAGGGTTCTTGCCTGTGTTACAAGGTGTGAAGTTGAGTAAGACTCAATGCCCGACCACTGCAGAAGATAGAGAGAAGATGAAAGATGTTCCCTATGCTTCAGCCATAGGCTCTATCATGTATGCAATGCTGTGTACAATACCTGATGTGTGCCGTGCTATAAGTCTAGCAGGGAGGTACCAAAGTAATCCAGGAGTGGATCACTGGACAGCGGCCAAGAACATCCTGAAATACCTGAAAAGGACTAAGGATATGTTTCTCGTTTATGGAGGTGACAAAGAGCTCATCGTAAATGGTTACGTTGATGCAAGCTTTGACACTGATCCGGACGATTCTAAATCGCAAACCGGATACGTGTTTACATTGAACGGTGGAGCTGTCAGTTGGTGCAGTACTAAACAAAGCGTCGTGGCGGGATCTACGTGTGAAGCAGAATACATAGCTGCTTCAGAAGCAGCAAATGAAGGAGTCTGGATGAAGGAGTTCATATCCGATCTAGGTGTCATACCTACTGCATCGGGTCCAATGAAAATCTTTTGTGACAATACTGGTGCAATTGCATTGGCGAAGGAATCCAGATTTCACAAGAGAACCAAGCACATCAAGAGACGCTTCAATTCCATCCGGGATTTAGTCCAGGTGGGAGACATAGAAATTTGCAAGATACATATGGATCTGAATGTTGCAGACCCGTTGACTAAGCCTCTTCCACGAGCAAAACATGATCAGCACCAAGGCTCCATGGGTGTTAGAATCATTACTGTGTAATCTAGATTATTGACTCTAGTGCAAGTGGGAGACTGAAGGAAATATGCCCTAGAGGCAATAATAAAGTTATTATTTATTTCCTTATATCATGATAAATGTTTATTATTCATGCTAGAATTGTATTAACCGGAAACATAATACATGTGTGAATACATAGACAAACAGAGTGTCACTAGTATGCCTCTACTTGACTAGCTCGTTGATCAAAGATGGTTATGTTTCCTAGCCATAGACATGAGTTGTCATTTGATTAACGGGATCACATCATTAGGAGAATGATGTGATTGACTTGACCCATTTCGTTAGCTTAGCACTCGATCGTTTAGTATGTTGCTATTGCTTTCTTCATGACTTATACATGTTCCTGTGACTATGAGATTATGCAACTCCCGTTTACCGGAGGAACACTTTGTGTGCTACCAAACGTCACAATGTAACTGGGTGATTATAAAGGTGCTCTACAGGTGTCTCCGAAGGTACTTGTTGGGTTGGCGTATTTCGAGATTAGGATTTGTCACTCCGATTGTCGGAGAGGTATCTCTGGGCCCTCTCGGTAATGCACATCACTTAAGCCTTGCAAGCATTGCAACTAATGAGTTTGTTGCGGGATGATGTATTACAGAACGAGTAAAGAGACTTGCCGGTAACGAGATTGAACTAGGTATTGAGATACCGACGATCGAATCTCGGGCAAGTAACATACCGATGACAAAGGGAACAACGTATGTTGTTATGCGGTCTGACCGATAAAGATCTTCGTAGAATATGTGGGAGCCAATATGAGCATCCAGGTTCCGCTATTGGTTATTGACCGGAGACATGTCTCGGTCATGTCTACATAGTTCTCGAACCCATAGGGTCCGCACGCTTAAAGTTTCGATGACAGTTATATTATATGTTTATATGTTTTGATGTACCGAAGGTTGTTCGGAGTCCCGGATGTGATCATGGACATGACGAGGAGTCTCGAAATGGTCGAGACATGAAGATTGATATATTGGAAGCCTATGTTTGGATATCGGAAGTGTTCCGGGTGAAATCGGAATTTTACCGGAGTACCGGAAGGTTACCAGAACCCCCCGGGGGCTTAATGGGCCATAGTGGGCCTTAGTGGAAGAGAGGAGAGGCAGCCAGGGCAGGGCCGCGCGCCCCTCCGCCCTAGTCCGAATAGGACAAGGAGAGGGGGGCGGCGCCCCCCCCTTTCCTTCCTCTCTCCCCTCCACTCCTAGTCCAACAAGGAAAAGTGAGGGAGTCGGAGTAGGACTCCTCCTGGCAGGCCCCTCCTGGTTGGCCGCACCTCTCCCCCTTGCTCCTTTATATATGGGGGCAGGGGGGCACCCTAGAGACACAAAAAATGATCATTTTATCTTTTAGCCGTGTGCGGTGCCCCCCTCCACCATAGTCCACCTCGATAATACTGTAGCGGTGCTTAGGCGAAGCCCTGCGTCGGTAGAACATCATCATCGTCACCACGCCGTCGTGCTGACAAAACTCTCCCTCAACACTCGGCTGGATCGGAGTTCGAGGGACGTCATCGGGCTGAACGTGTGCTGAACTCGGAGGTGCCGTGCGTTCGGTACTTGATCGGTCGGATCGTGAAGACGTACGACTACATCAACCGCGTTGTCTTAACGCTTCCGCTTTCGGTCTACGAGGGTACGTGGACAACACTCTCCCCTCTCGTTGCTATGCATCACCATGATCTTGCGTGTGCGTAGGACTTTTTTGAAATTACCACGTTACTGGGAGAACAAGTAGGCCGGGACAATAACAGGTGAGTTGCGATAGTAACGGGTGGCCACGAACCGACGGAGCTTGGGGTCGTACACAGAGACGCCATTGCCGTGGTAGCGACGAAGTCGAGAGCCAGCAACGCTTTCTCTACCTTTGGGTCCAGCCGAGTAGTGGAGCCGCAGGCGGGCCTGATGCCGAACATGGCACGGATCTCATCGGACGACTTCTCGTCCACCATGGCGGCGACGGTGTTGCACGCGTGGTCAACCAGGCCCTATTGCCGAGATCCTTGGAGGTCAAGGAACATGGCGTGGTCGAGGCCGGGCCGGCGGCGGCCCATCCTGGATCGGCGTGGGTGTGACTGGAGCAGTGTAGGATCAGGGAGAGGGCAGCAGAGTCGACACGGAGGTGGACGCGGGAGTAGCCGCTGCTTCTGCCGGCCGGGGCATAGGTGTCGTACTCGTACCTGACGATCATGTGCTCTAATTGGACGCCGCACTGGCTCGCCTCCGCCTCGGGCACCACCGCCAGGTCCACGCCGTCCAGGTCCAGCCATTTTGCAGCACCACCATCTTCTTCCCAACTTCTTCTGGTTCCTCTTCTTCGGTTGCGTCGACGACGATGGTGACTCCATCGGGATCGCCCGCCATCTCCTCCTCTGCTCTCATCTTCTCCGGTGATTTATTCTTGCTTTTCTCCTTGGTTTTGTTGGCGTGGGATCGCCGGAAATTCCCCATGGCTCCTCAACCTCTCTGCTGATCCGATGAAGCGCGTGACGCGGGTTAGTGATCCATCCATGATGGAAGGCTTATTATACGGACCGGACAGAGAGATGATTAGATTGCCGTGGACATCCCTCTTTCCACCATCCCTCTTCGTTCCTCATTCTGGTCGCCTCTCCAGACCTCATCACCTGGAGCACCTCCCGCGGCGGCGAGTTCGCTGTCCAGGAAGGAGACGGTGCTATCGTGCGGCGAGGGAGCCCTCGTTGTCTTGGAAGGCGGCGTCTGATGCGGTGACAGGGAATCGTCGTGATTGAGGGTGAAGGGATCCGTTTGCGATCAGTTTTCTATTTCTACGTGCCTTGCGTGATTGTAGGGGCTGCGGGCGTGGAGTTTCACATTCCTCCGTGGTGGAGTACGGTCAGTCCTTGTAAATTGCAAAGTGCACATCACGAAACAAATTAGGTTAAGGCTAACAGTTAGATTAAGTTTACTGGGTCTAATCGTGCGGTGGTAATGAACCGTGTACGTTTGTGGGGTGCACATAAGAAAGCTCTTGTTTGATTGTTTATTAGTAGTACAGATGAAAAGAAAATCAGGCTTTTAGCAGGTGAGACGTATACTTACGAACGCTCCAGGAAGCATCATAGTAGACTTTAATGCCACCTCCTCCACAAAAAAGCTAGGGTTTCTGCCTCCCATCGGTGCCGCCTTAGTTCCACCTCCTCTCCGGTGACCCTAGAGTCATGGGGGCGCGGTGGATCTCTGCAAGGGCCAGCGGGAGGGCTCCGTTTTTAGTCGCTTTTTTCAGTTTTGTTAGGGTTTGTGTCCTGCTCAGGAAGACGAGACGACTGAAAATGGAATAAAGGTCTGCCCGCCTAGCCCCGTTCCGGCGGTGTGTCTTGCACTGTTAGTGGGCGTGTGGAGGTGTGTCTTCGGCGGATCTATCTTTGCTGGATTTGCTCAGATCTCGTCGTTGTTCGTCTACGTTCATGTGTCTTCGGATTGGATCCTTCTGATCTACGTTATTCTTCATCTGCCGCGGTTGCTGTTCTGGTGCGCTGGTCCTATGGGCCTTAGCACGACGACTTCTCGACTGTCTACTACAACAAATTGTGCCTGCCTTCAGAGATGGAGGGGCGATGACGGCGGTGCGCTTTCGGCTCGCTTCAGTGCTTGTAGTCGTCGCTAGGTGGTCTACGGATCTGGATGTAATTTCTATTATTTTTAGTATTCGTTATACTGCCATGATTGAAGATAAATGGATCGGAATTTTTCTCGCAATAAATAGAAGTAGACTTTAATTGCATGGTCTCTTTTTTTTTGCATCGAAGTTCGGACTTTATTCAAAATAACAGTAGTCGGTTACAATCTGCCCGTAGGCTGGGTCGGATAAAATCCGGGCTGCTCTCTAGCCAGCATTCCATCCCATCAAGTGTACAGGCACGCTGAGCACAAAGATGGGCCGGCACATTTTGTTCCCTACCAACATGTCGAACCGAAAAAGAAGTAAAAGTAACGATGTAGTCCGCTAACTCTCTAAAGATGGGCGAAGCAACCGATCTAGAATTGCCTCGCGAGTTCCAGAGGTCGACCAACTGTGAGCAGTCCACCTCCATGATCACATGTGAGAAACCTCGGAGTTGGGCGAAGATGACCCCCTCCCGAAAGGCCAGTAGCTCGGCGATGAAAGGGTCCGAAGCGCCTGGCAAAGGCTTACACCATGCTCCTAGGAAAGAGAGGTGAGAGCGAGCCACCCCCCCCCCCGCCCCTCCCCTAGTCGTATCTGCATACACTGATCCATCAGTGTTTATAGTGATCCATCCCGCCTCCGGAGGACGCCAACCCTGGCTCACAGTTCTGGTCCGTCGTCCCGGAATATCGATGATGGAGAGAGCTTCATGCACCTGTTTCAGCGCCGTGGCCGGGTCATACCCGTCGCGGCCGTGAGTCCAGTTATTCCTTGAAGTCCAAATAGAGTGCATGATGGAGATGATTTTGCACCGTGTATCATCAGAGAATAAGCTATCCAACAGAATATCACGAGCCCAAGTATCGGGGTGCAGCTGTGGTAGTCGGAAGCCGAAACGGTCCTTAGCTGCTGCCCAAAATTTCCGTGCATGAGTGCATGAAACAAGCGCATGCAGCAGATTCTCATCCATGGCCAGACAAATGTCACACCGGCCGCTGGTTTTGATATGCCTGTACTGCAAGGTCACCGAGTCTGGTAAGATGCCTCTGAGAACTCGCCACCAGAACACTCGAACCTTCGGTAGCACATGGATCTTCCAAAGTGCAGTCCACAACTCTCTGTTTGCCGATGAAGATTCCGTTATCGTCCCTTCCTCTATGGAGCTATGCTCGTTGCGAGTCATAAGAGATCGATACGCTGACTTTACAGAGTAGTTTCCTGACTTTTCCAAGTCCCATGCCAAGATGTCTTCCCCTCCCACAGAATTGAGGGGAATATTCAAGATTGCCTCTGCGTCAGGATGTAGGAAATTTTGGCGAATTAGTTCCTCATCCCAATTACCAGTATAATCATGAATCAACTCAGAAACTCTCGTCAATGGTGTAAACCCAAGGCGACCTGTTGGTTTCCGCGATAGTGTATTCGGTATCCACGGGTCAGCCCAGATGGAGATTGTGGAGCCGTCCCCAACCCGATGGATTAGACCAACCTCCAATGCCTTCCGTCCCGCCACTATTGCTTTCCATGTCGCCGAAGCTCGGGTCAGTGCCGTGGCATGGAGAAAATCCGTGTGCGGGTATTGCATGGTCTCTTTGACCAGTTCATTTGTCACGTCTAATCATTAGCTAGTTTTTAGTTAGATGAGATGTTAAAGCTAAACTGACGTGCACATCGCTCGTAAGTTATATGAGGGCTATGGCAACGCGTGCGCGAACCGGCCGACAGTTAGCGTGTGGAATGCAAACTCTTTTTCATGTTCCCTGAAAAAAGAAGAAGATTAAAAGAATTGCAACTCGCCTCGACGAATTTTAAGGGTGAAAATGAATTTTGAGTCGGACCGTGAGACTGTCGATGTGATACTTCATTTTTTCTTCTGTATTCATTACGACGGACTACGACTGGAAGAAACCAAGAGATGAGCTACTAATGGTCTCAATAATGTTGAAGCCACTTGTAGTATAGCTAGCGAAGATCAAAATGTCAGTATTACTTTTTATATTATATGTAACTTGAACGATTTCTCTAGAGATTGTCATTTAGTAAACTGATCCATGGCAGCTTGCCATCCAGGTAAGAGCGTGTTGTTTAAATTTGTATGTGGTGTGTTGCAAGATGATGATTTCCCTGCCGTGGTGTCAAAAGAGCGGTGAGATGAGCAACAAGGATCTATCTCTATGCAGATTTACATCTGAGCTCGTCTTGGAGGCGTAATCGGCCAAACAGTACTCTAAATACCAAATCTCAGCGCTCCGAGCACATCTTCGGCCACAGAGATGAGATTGTATGGCGATGATCTAGAGAACAAAGATCTCCATTTTGATCATATGGAGATTTTTCATATTGGACAATTTTTTAGTTGAGACCATCTTGATTACCTTTTCTATCGTGTCAAAAACTAGTGTTAACAGACACTAGTAGAAAAAGGGTCATCTGTCCCGGTTGGTAAGGGCCTTTTGTCCCGGTTTTTGAACCGGGACTAAAGGGTCGTTACTAATGCCCTAGCCCTTTAGTCCCGGTTCTTACACGAACCGGGACAGATGGGCCTCCACGTGGCCGGTGCGGCGAGCCCAGGCAGGAGGGCCTTTGGTCCCGGTTGGTGGCACTAACCGGGACCAATAGGCATCCACGCGTCAGCATTTCAGGGGCTGGGGTTTTTGTTTTTGTTTTTGAAAGGGGGGGGGGGGGTGGGGGTTTTGGGGGGTTAATTTAGGTGTTTCATATATTGTGTTACCTAGCTAATTAATAGAGAGAAGTGCCCTCTCTTATCTCCGTGCTTGGTCGACGCTACGTACTATATACGTATAGAGAGGACTAGACACGCTAGCTATTAAAAAAATGAAGGAAACAGAAGATCGTCATGAACATATGCATACAGAGAGAAGTGATATCGACCACCTCTCCTTCTCCGAGAGATTGATCGAACAACAAGTTCTCGTATATCTATCCGACACTACTGGCTACATATATACAATAATTATCTCTTACAATATAATCTCCTAATTATATACGAAGTCAAGGTCCACATGGTATTCTCCGTCTTCAGCGATCACGTGGTCAAGGAAGAATGCCGCCAATTCCTCTTGAATTGCTCGCATACGATCTGGTGCTAGGAGTTCATCCCGCATCCGAAAGATCTAATTTGAAGAAGGGGGTCAATACATATATATATGAATAAATGAAACTCAACACAAATGATGGTAATAAAATAAAATTGTGAATATTATTGCTTACGCACTTCATATTGTTCGTCAGAGTAGCCCCGCTCACAGGTCGTGTGGCGGATGGACTCGCAAACGTAGTATCCACAGAAATCATTCCCTTGTTCCTGCCACAACCACTTTACAAGAAATAGAGGTCAATCAAACTGATAAGCAAGCATGCTAAATGGTATTGATGAAACTAGCGCTTGAATCACTAGGAGATGCGCGGAACATGCTACTATAGTACTTACTTTCGGGTGTCTAAATTGCAGCTTCTTCGGCAGTCCCGGAGCTTTTTTGGTGAATTTTCTCCAAACCCTGCCAGACAAAGAAAACAATTACTTGATATCAGGAAATGAACAAAGTTGCTGATATGGTGGATAATGATCGATTTAACTTACTTCTCGAGCATTTGAGTCATGTCCGCATAGTCCTGGGGATCTTTTCGTCTCGAGTCTAAGACGGTTACTACTCCCTGCTCAAGCTTAATCTCTAGGAGAATATAGTGGAAGCTGCGCACGCATGCATAAGTCATCAATTACATTACTATAACCTGGACTAATAAGGGAAACCGAATATGCACAAGACAGTAACACTCACTTGAAGTTGTAAGGAAAGAGTATTATATCTTTGTTTTCATTTATTACCAACGATCGTAGCAAGTTGGCCTCGGTATTTTCGGCATGATATTTAACCTCAGTTGCATCTATGAGATTTGTGTTAATGAATCCAATATCACCGATTTGTCTTTTCTTCAATTCGGCGATCTTCAATCTGCATAATATAGTGAGGATAATTATAAATACATGCAATGAAAGAGCTGACCTATATAGAGAGACTTAATGACAGAAGTAGTACTACTTACAGACAGTAGCAAGTGACCGTTGATTTATCGAGGGCCTTTTGATTGAAAAACTGGAAGAACTCCTCAAATGGAACATTCAACAGTTCAATTCCAACGAGGTCATGCTCCTCTTTAACTCTCAGCATCAAAGTATCCCTCCCCCCAGACTCTCTGCAGGTTTTCATGTACCAATCATGTAATCTTCGCATCATCGTTGTTAGAGATCTTTCATCTTTGACGAGAGGCTTCCCGTAATGGTATTTGTGTTCGTCCACCTCCAAGAAATCATAATGTACATCGTCGGGCAGGTAATCTCCAAGATTGCTATAACCGGCCACCATCCTCGGATCATTAGCGACGATGTATTTAGACACCTTGAGCGGGAGGCACGATTGGTTCGCTTGTTCGCCGAGCTGGGCAATTTTTTTCCCAGCTCGTCGTTCTTTTAACCTTTGATCACTGACAGTACTTCCCGACCGCTTCGCTTCGGCAAATGTCTTTCCAATAATGCGCTCATAGTTGCCTTTCGGTGGAGACTTTGGTGGTTTTGTCAGGGCAGCCAGAGTGCGCTTCGCTTTCACCGGATCTACCTTCTCCTCCGGAGGTGGATGTTTCTTTGCTTTCACCCCTTCAAAGAAGTTCTTCACTTCGGCTCGCATGATCTTCGTGGTTTCCTCCTCGGTCCTCTCGTATAGTAACTTCTCTGGAGTCTTCAGAGAAGGACCGAATCTGTATTGCCTCCCGCCTCTGGCTGTACTGCTAGACGCCGGCAGAGCAGACGGAGCGGCTGCGGCTGTCTTCTTTCCTTGCTTACGAGGCGGAGGAGAAGGACTACGATGCGCCGGAGCAGCCGGAGCGGCGGCGGGTCTCTTCCGCCCTTGCTGACGAGGTGGAGAAGGAGGAGGCTGGCTGCTCCGGCGCGCCGGCGCAGGCGGAGTGTCGCCACGCGTCGGAGAAGGAGGCTGAGTACCCTGATCACTCGCCGGAGGAGGAGGCGGAGTGCCGCCACGCGCCGGAGAAGGAGGTTGAGTGCCCTGATCACTCGCCGGAGGAGGAGGCAGAGTGCCCTTACTCGCCGGAGGCGTCCAGTTCGGAAGGTTGATGAGCTCCTTCCGCCATAGGCATGGAGTCTTCAGAGCAGAACCCAGCTGAGTCTCCCCTTCACCGGTAGGGTGGTCAAGCTGGAGGTCCTCAAATCCCTCCGTTATTTCTTCCACAGTCACCCTAGCATATCCTTATGGAATCGGACGACAGTGAAAAGTAGCACTGGGTTTAGGAGGTCGAACAGAGCCGACAACCGCCTTGACTTTGAAGTTCTCCCATCGCGTCATAAGGTGGCAATGTTGAGACTCTGTGATAGCATCCACGGGGTAGCTTGCAGGAGCCGTCAAGACATGCTCCGACTGAAGTAGCTCGGTGGAAGCCACGCTGCTTCTCCGCTGAGATGGCGGGGTAGCTTCGGGGGTAGTTTCGGCAGGTCGATTGCTACGAGCTACGTCTCGTTCCTCTAGCGCTTGAACCCTTTCGTGCAGCTTCTGAATTTGGGTCTGCTCCACTTTTTTCCTCCTCTCCTGGCTTTTGTAACCGCCTGCGTCCGGAAAACCAGCCTTCCACGGAACGGAGCCTGGCGTGCCTCGTGTCCGTCCAGGGTGCTCAGGATTCTCGAGGGCCATTGTGAGCTCGTCGTTCTCTCTGTCTGGAACGAACGTCCCTTGGTGCGCTACATCGATATAGTGCTGAAGCCTCTTGACTGGTATTCTCATTTGCTCGTCCGTCCAAACGCACTTCCCTGATACAGGGTCCAAGGTTCCGCCAGCCCCAAAGAACCAAGTCCGGCAACGGTCTGGCCAGTTCATTGTCTCTGGTTCGATCCCTTTATCAAGTAGATCATTCTCAGCCTTGGCCCACTTAGGCCGGGCTTTGAGGTAGCCACCTGACCCCGTGCGATGGTGAAGCTTCTTCTTCGCAGCATTTTTCTTGTTTGTCGCTGACAACTTCTTACTCTTTTCCGATGT
The DNA here is from genome assembly GCF_018294505.1 of Triticum aestivum. Taxonomy (NCBI): domain Eukaryota; kingdom Viridiplantae; phylum Streptophyta; class Magnoliopsida; order Poales; family Poaceae; genus Triticum; species Triticum aestivum. The sequence goes on along the minus strand of NC_057796.1, from coordinate 435,562,658 downwards.
CTTGTGGGCCACAAATGCGGGCCAGTGATCTCTGATCTTCTCATATTTGCCGATGAATTCTGGTGTCTCTTCTTTGTCGACAAACGTTTTCAGCTCATTCTTCCACCTCCTGAATAGGTCTGCCATCTTCTTAAGAGCATGAGACTTGATTAATTGCTCTTTAACTGGCTTCTCCGGATCCTCCTCTGGCGGTAGGGTGAAATTTGCCTTCAGCTCAGTCCAAAGATCATCTTTCTGCATATCATTGACATAAGACACCTTAGGGTCTTCCTTCTTAGGCTTATACCATTGGTGGATGCTGATCGGGATCTTGTCCCTAACAAGAACCCCGCACTGAGCAGCAAATGCTTCCTTTGTCCGGATGGGTTCAATCGGTTGGCCGTCGCGCGCGATTGCTGTGATCTCAAACCTTTCATCCGAGCGCAACTTTCTCTTCGGGCCTCGTCTCTTTACCGAAGTTGTGCTCGATCCGGAGGGCTAGAAAAAAGAAGAAAGACGAGAGTTAATTAATATGTGTACATACCAAAACAATGAATGCATCAATTAGCTAGTCAACACAGGCTTAACTAATATATTTACCTGGCCGGACTCTGTTCGGTGACCGGAGCCGTCACCACGGGCTCCTTCTTGCACCAGCATTAGGTCACCGGAGCCATCATAATCATGTCTTTCCTCCTCCACTCTTCGATCACCGTAGCCTGCTTCTTCACCCTGTTCTTCCAGACCATCATTGTCGTTAAGATACGACAAGACATCACCTCCGGCTAAGATTATGTCCCCCAACACCTCTTCTGCTTCCTCGTCTCGTCCGTGCTCCATTGTTTCTGCAAATATTACAACATGGCAATTATTACATAAACATGACAACAGGTGGATATATTAGTGCAAACGTAGACCTAGCTTATTCCAGGTTTGGGGTGGCCTCGGCAACGCTTCAAGGGTAGGGGCGCGGCGGGAGGGGGTAGGAGACCGACATCGTTTTTTTCTAGGGTTTGGGTGTCCTCGAGAGTTTTGGTCGAGTGAGAGGGCCGGGGGGGGTGCTCCCGTGGTATAAGTTATCACGGTCGAAGTTATCCGGGAGGGGGTTATATCGACAACGACGACATACATACATGGGAAAATAATGTTATCGGGGAGGGGGTAGGTCGAACCCCCCCTCGTGTTGAAGTTATCGGGACACGGGGTATATCGACAACGACATATCCGATGAAAAATAAGAAGACGAAGAAGAAATAAAAAGAGGAGAAGAAGATATTAATAGAGGAGAAGATTGAAGAAAAAAAAGAAGGAAAAAAAGAGGAGAAGAAGAAAGGAATAGAGGAGAAGAAGAGAAAATAGAACATTCTATTTTCTCTTCTTCTCCTCTATTCCTTTCTTCTTCCCCTCTTCTTTTTCTTCCTTTTTCTTCTTCTTATTTATTTCTCCTCTTCTTCCTCTCCTCTTCTTCTCCTTTCTTCCTCTTCTTATTTCCCTTTTTCCTCTCATTCTTTTTCTTCTTCTTCCTTTCCTAGCTAGATATATAAAACTTTTCTAAAAATGTAACTTTTGCATATATACATGGAAAAAAATGTTATCGGGGAGGGGGTATATCGACCCCCCCTCGACCCTCTTTTCCTTCTTCTTCCTTCTTCCTTGTTCCTCTTTTCTTGTCCAACACAAAACACATCTTTGCATATCTCATCTCATTTCATCCAAAAATAATTCTTTGCATATGAACATACATACATTTACTTTTTTTCTTAAATGTTACATATGAACATTTTCTTAAATGAGCATATACAGCATATACAGAGCATTATACAGTGAACATACATACATCGTAACAAAAAAAATGAAAAATAGGCCGGTGGTCGGCGACGGCGACGATGGTTGGCGGTGGCGCGCGCTTACGGATGGCGTGCGGGGACGACAATGAGAAGGAAAGGGGAGGAGGCAGGGGCTCACAGCGCGGGGAGGGGTCGAGGTCGCCGGCCGGAATCGGTGCGGCGGCGGACGAACGGGTCGCGGGAGCCGGCGTGGTGGTTCCCCGCAGCGACGGCGACGATGGCCTCGGCGGGGGCGGCGGGCGGCGTCGGGGCAGCCTGGCGGCGACGGGGCAGGGGCGACGACGGGGGCGCGCGGACAACGTCGGGGCGGCGCGCGGACGGCGTCTGTGCGGCGGGCGGCATCTGGGCAACGGATGGCATCGATCTGGGCAGCCTGGCGGCGTCGATGAGCTCGGCGTCGTCGGGGCAACTGGCGATGAGTTCGTCAAATTTTCCTAAGTGCTACTTATATACCCAGGCCTTTGGTCCCGGTTCATAGCAGCAACCGGGACCAAAGGTACCCTTTAGTCCCGGTTGGTGCCACCAACCGGGACCAAAGGCCCCCTTTAGTCCCGGTTGGTGCCACCAACCAGGACGGAAAGCCTTGCACAGCGGCGTGGTGGTGGGAGTTTAGTCCCACCTTGCTAGCTGAGAGAGAGCTGCACCTGTTTATAAGGTGCGGTGCGCCTGAGCTGTCGAGCTCCTCTCTAAAGCAGGCTTACGGGCCTAACCTCTCTGTACATGCCTGTGGGCCTACTGGGCCTTCTGCGGGCCTGAATCCTGGCCCATGGATGGGTTTCTAGTCGTATTCAGGCCGTGGTGGCCTAGTAGGTGGCATAATTTTTATTTTTTTGCCTTTTTTGTTTTCTTTTTGCTTTATTTATTTTGTTTTGTTTCTACTTACAACAAAAAACTTATTTACTTTATTTTGTTTCTAATTACTTATTTATTTTACTTTATGATAATTCTTTTTGCTATTAAAGTTTCTAACAAAAAAAGTTCTTTATGAAAAATCTTTTTGCTTTCAATGATTTTGAACAGAAAATACTTCGATAATTTTAGTTGCATCAATTTTATATAATTTTAGTTTCTATAATACTAGAGGTTGCTTATAATGTTTTGAACCATTTGTTATTTTTCATGCATTTACTGATTATTTTGAGCTATAAGACCCTAAAATTGAAAAGCATTTCAAATGAACTCTGAAAAAGGTTGAAAGTTGGCATGGTATCATTATTTCATCCACATAGCATGTGCAAGAAAGTTGAGAGGGTTACGACAAAAACTGGATGCAGTTCGTGTACAAAACGGACAATCTCTTTCGAAGTATCAGGATTTCATACGGAAACTCGTGTGTTATAAAGGGATTTCATTTTTTAAAACTTATCTGAACTCCTGATTTTTGTGTGTTCAAAATGCACCATTCAAAGCCACATCATCAATTTTCAACCCTTTCTGACTTCATTTGTTATTTTTCATGCATTTATTGATTATTTTGAGCTATAAGACCCTGAAATTGAAAAGCATTTCAAATGAACTCTTAAAAGGTTGAAAGTTGGCATGGTATCATCATTTCATCCACATAGCATGTGCAAGAAAGTTGAGAGGGTTACGGCAAAAACTGGATGCACTTCGTGTACAAAACGGACAATGGTATCATACTCGTCTGTTACAAAGTTGGCATGGTATCATCATAATAGTTGCGGGAGAAAGTCTTCACTTTTTCTTCGCTTGTGTCATTTGCTTATTGCACCGTAACCATGGATAATCTTCATCGTTTATCAGGATGCTTGGGTCAGCCTTGACTTTGAAGGGAGGAATTTCATGAAACTTTTCATAATCTTCAGACATGTCTGTCTTGCCCTCCACTCCCACAATGTCCCTTTTTCCTGAAAGAACTATGTGGCGCTTTGGCTCATCGTATGATGTATTCGCTTCCTTATCTTTTCTTTTTCTCGGTCTGGTAGACATGTCCTTCACATAGATAACCTGTGCCACATCATTGGCTAGGACGAACGGTTCGTCAGTGTACCCAAGATTGCTCAGATCCACTGTTGTCATTCCGTACTGTGGGTCTACCTGTACCCCGCCTCCTGACAGATTGACCCATTTGCACTTAAACAAAGGGACCTTAAAATCATGTCCGTAGTCAAGTTCCCATATGTCCATTATGTAACCATAATATGTGTCCTTTCCCCTCTCGGTTGCTGCATCAAAGCGGACACCGCTGTTTTGGTTGGTGCTCTTTTGATCTTGGGCGATCGTGTAAAATGTATTCCCACTTATCTCGTATCCTTTGTAAGTCAATACAGTCGAAGATGGTCCCCTGGACAACGAGTACAACTCATCATAAACAGTGGTGTCACCTCTGAGACGTGTTTCCAACCAACTGCTGAAAGTCCTGATGTGTTCACATGTAATCCAGTCGTCACACTGCTCCGGGTGTTTGGAGCGCAGACTGTTCTTGTGTTCATCAACATACGGGGTCACCAAGGTAGAGTTCTGTAGAACTGTGTAGTGTGCTTGAGACCAAGAATGCCCGTCCCTGCATATTATTGAGTCTGCTCCTAGCGTGCCTTTTCCAGTCAGTCTCCCCTCATACCGCGATTTAGGGAGACCTATCTTCTTAAGGCCAGGAATGAAGTCAACACAAAACCCAATGACATCCTCTGTTTGATGGCCCATGGAGATGCTTCCTTCTGGCCTAGCGCGGTTATGGACATATTTCTTTAGGACTCCCATGAACCTCTCAAAGGGGAACATATTGTGTAGAAATACGGGCCCCAGAATGACAATCTCGTCGACTAGATGAACTAGGACATGCGTCATGATATTGAAGAAGGATGGTGGGAACACCAGCTCGAAACTGACAAGACATTGCGCCACATCACTCCTTAGCCTTGGTATGATTTCTGGATCGATCACCTTCTGAGAGATTGCATTGAGGAATGCACATAGCTTCACAATGGCTAATCGGACGTTTTCCGGTAGAAGCCCCCTCAATGCAACCGGAAGCAGTTGCGTCATAATCACGTGGCAATCATGAGACTTTAGGTTCTGGAACTTTTTCTCTGGCATATTTATTATTCCCTTTATATTCGACGAGAAGCCAGTCGGGACCTTCATACTGAGCAGGCATTCAAAGAAGATTTCTTTCTCTTCTTTCGTAAGAGCGTAGCTGGCAGGACCTTCATACTGCTTCGGAGGCTTGCCGTCTTTTTCGTGCAAACGTTGCAGGTCCTCCCGTGCCTCAGGTGTATCTTTTGTCTTCCCATACACGCCCAAGAAGCCTAGCAGGTTCACGCAAAGGTTCTTCGTCACGTGCATCGCGTCGATTGAAGAGCGGACCTCTAGGTCTTTCCAATAGGGTAGGTCCCAAAATATAGATTTCTTCTTCCACATGGGTGCGTGTCCCTCAGCGTCATTCGGAACAGCTAGTCTGCCGGGACCCTTTCCAAAGATTACGTGTAAATCATTGACCATAGCAAGTACGTGATCACCGGTACGCATGGCGGGCTTCTTCCGGTGATCTGCCTCGCCTTTGAAATGCTTGCCTTTCTTTCGACATTGATGGTTGGTCGGAAGAAATCGACGATGGCCCAGGTACACATTCTTCCTGCATTTGTCCAGGTATATACTTTCAGTGTCATCTAAACAGTGCGTGCATGCGTGGTATCCCTTGTTTGTCTGTCCTGAAAGGTTACTGAGAGCAGGCCAATCGTTGATGGTTACAAACAGCAACGCGTGCAGGTTAAATTCCTGATGTTTGTGCTCATCCCACGTACGTACACCGTTTCCATTCCACAGCTATAAAAGTTCTTCAACTAATGGCCTTAGGTACACATCAATGTCGTTGCCGGGTTGCTTAGGGACTTGGATGAGAACTGGCATCATAATGAACTTCCGCTTCATGCACATCCAAGGAGGAAGGTTATACATACATAGAGTCACGGGCCAGGTGCTGTGATTGCTGCTCTGCTCCCCGAAAGGATTAATGCCATCCGCGCTTAAACCAAACCATACGTTCCTTGGGTCAGCTGCAAACTCAGCCCAGTACTTTCTCTCGATTTTTCTCCACTGCGACCCGTCAGCGGGTGCTCTCAACTTCTCGTCTTTCTTACGATCCTCACTGTGCCATCGCATCAACTTGGCATGCTCTTCGTTTCTGAACAGACGTTTCAACCGTGGTATTATAGAAGCATACCACATCACCTTCGCAGGAACCCTCTTCCTGGGGGGCTCGCCGTCAACATCACCAGGGTCATCTCATCTGATCTTATACCGCAATGCACCGCATACCGGGCATGCGTTCAGATCCTTGTACGCACCGCGGTAGAGGATGCAGTCATTAGGGCATGCATGTATCTTCTGCACCTCCAATCCTAGAGGGCATACGACCTTCTTTGCTGCGTATGTACTGTCGAGCAATTCGTTATCCTTTGGAAGCTTCTTCTTTAATATTTTCAATAGCTTCCCAAATCCTTTGCCAGGCACATCATTCTCTGCCTTCCACTGCAGCAATTCCAGTACGGTACCGAGCTTTGTGTTGCCATCTTCGCAATTGGGGTACAACCCTTTTTTGTGATCCTCTAACATGCGATCGAACTTCAGCTTCTCCTTTTGACTTTCGCATTGCGTCCTTGCATCGACAATGACCTGGCGGAGATCATCATCATCGGGCACTGGTTCCTCTTGATCTTCAGCAGCTTCCCCCGTTGCAGCATCATTGGGCACATCGTCTGGTTCCTCTTGATCTTCGGTAGCTTCCCCCGTTGCAGCATCACCGTATTCAGGGGGCACATAGTTGTCATCATCCTCTTCTTCTTCGCCGTCTTCCATCATAACCCCTATTTCTCCGTGCCTCGTCCAAACATTATAGTGTGGCATGAAACCCTTGTAAAGCAGGTGGGTGTGAAGGATTTTCCGGTCAGAGTAAGACTTTGTATTCCCACATTTAGGGCATGGACAACACATAAAACCATTCTGCTTGTTTGCCTCAGCCACTTCGAGAAAATCATGCACGCCCTTAATGTACTCGGAGGTGTGTCTGTCACCGTACATCCATTGCCGGTTCATCTGCGTGCATTATAAATAATTAAGTGTGTCAAAAACCATTACAGAACATCATGAATAGATAATTAAGTGACCAAATTAATAGAAGTTCATCATCACATTAAAACCAAAGTACATACATAGTACTCATCTAACAACATATAGCTCTCCAAAGCATCTAATTAATTAAACCATACATTGAAACTATGTAAAACATTTCAATGCGGAAACAAATGCAATCATAATCGCAACCAAGGTAACAATTGATCCAACGGCATAATGATACCAAGCCTCGGTATGAATGGCATATTTTCTAATATTTCTAATCTTCAAGCGCATTGTATCCATCTTGATCTTGTGATCATCGACGACATCCGCAACATGCAACTCCAATATCATCTTCTCCTCCTCAATTTTTTTATTTTTTCCTTCAAGAAATTGTTTTCTTCTTCAACTAAATTTAACCTCTCGACAATAGGGTCGGTTGGAATTTTCGGTTCACATACCTCCTAGATAAATAAAATCTATGTCACTTTGGTCGGCATAATTTTCATAAACAATAAATGAACCAATAGTTATAAAGATAATATATACCACATCCGAATCATAGACAGGACGAGGGCCGACGGGGGCGGATACCAAAACCATCGCACTATATAATAACAAGCAATTAAATAGGAAGAAAATTAGACAAGTATCTATCTAAAGTAAGAATTTTTTCTTTCAGAAAGAAGATAAGAACAAGAGGCTCACCACGGTGGTGCCGGCGACGAGATCGGCGCGGGCGATCGACGGCGGTGAAGACGGGAATGGGACGTGACGGGCCGCTAAACCTAGACAAATCTCGAGGAAAATGGAGCTTTGAGGTCGAGCTTCGAGAGGAGAAAGCTTAACTAGTGTGGCTTGGGAATTTCATCGAACACCTCATGTGCATAGGAGGTGAGCTAGAGCACCACAAAGCCCTCCCCTCGCCGGCCAGAGAAAAACAGAGCACTGGAGTGCTCTGCTTGCGGGCGAGGGGTATATATAGGCACCTCATTGGTCCCGGTTCGTGGCATGAACCGGGACTAAAGGGCAGCTTGTGGTCTCGGTTCAAGGCACCAACCGGGACCAATGGTGGTGGGCCAGGAGCGAGGCCCATTGGTCCCGGTTCGTCCCACCAACCGGGACCAAAGGGGCCAGACAAACCGGGACCAATGCCCCCACGAGGCCCGGCAGGCCCCTGGCCTCACGAACCGGGACCAGTGCCCCCATTGGTCCCGGTTCTGGACTGAACCGGGACTAATGGGTTGACCCGGCCTGAACCAAAGCTCTCTTTTCTACTAGTGAGACTCCCTGCCACAATTGCTATCTCACATATGGTTGATAATGTTAGTATGAGGGCGAGTAATCCCCTTACTACATTCACTGTTTCCGCATGTTCCATCAAAAAACATGCCCCACCCTCAGTATATTCCGCCTCTATTTCCTTCTTAGTGAATAGGTAGCGCTTTTATGGTCGCAACAAGAGTGAGGTTGTTTAGTTTCACTTACACCGATTTGATCATTAGAATTTGCATGGCCAATCATATTTAGCCAAACTATTTTTCTAAAACTTACATGGATTAAGAAACTGTAATGTGTGTCTGAGATTATTTTTGTGAGGGAAATATGTGCCTCAGTTGTGTTGTATTGCTTTCTACAAAAAAAGTTGTGGTGTTTGCCTACTCTCACAAAAAACTTTTGTAGTTCAGCTGGAGGGCACAGTCCAACCAACTTAGCTAGCCACCAAGGACAAACCAAGACAGAATATTCTACCTTCCTTTCTGCATAGAGAAACTTCTGTTTGTTCTTAGGGCACATTCCAAGTGGTTGACAAAATTAAAACAAGGGGTGTTTTTTTTGCGGGGTAAAGGAGTTTTATTACTGGATAATAGTGTTACAATCAAGAGGCCACAACTCCTCAATACAAGGTGGAACCGAGATTAACCATACAACAGTTGTACTCTCCGTACGACTATAGTTGGCCAAACAATCTGCAACTCTATTTTGACTACGATGAATTTTCTGAGGATAAAACTCCCTATTACACATTAACTCCTTGATCTCTCCAACCAAGTGCCCATACGCCGAACGCTCCAGTCCCTTGTTCAACAAGCAAGAAAGCGCTTCCGCCGAGTCCGACTGAACGACAACAGGGAGTGTAGAATGTTGGATAGCCAAAGCCATGCCGTGCATTATCGCATGTATTTCGGCTTCCAGAGCATCATTACAGTGGAATATCACCCGGTACGCAGAGAAGATGATATGTCATGTGTTGTCTCATAACACCATCCCCACGGCGGCCGATCCGTCAGAGCCATTGAACGACCCGTCCACGGAAAGAGCAACATGCCCTGGAGTAGGATTTGGCCACGGCTTGGCCAGAGGCGCCGTCTTCTCAAGCATGGGAGAGGTAGCCAAAGATGGCATCTTCCCTTTGATAATTTCATCAGTTGAGAACCGGCCAGCCAACTTGAATGATTGATAGTAGCTGTCCAAAAAATCGACCGTAACATGAACTAGAGGCACCTCCTTACCATGTGTTTGATCTAACCGCAATTGCCATATACGCCAACAGATCATAATGATCATATCCCATGTATCATAAGAGCATCTTGACAAAAGATGTAGCAGCCATTCCTTTCCGTTATCGATCAAAATGTCAGGACCGAATTTTCGGGATATTAAATTCCCAGAAAGCGGCCTTTGTGCTCACCAGCCCCAGGATTACTGTTAGTTGATGAGGCACCAACTTGATACAAGAATTCCAAGCAAAGTACAAAATATGAAGTACAAGACCATTGTGGCCTATGAGTACAACACTTGATTTCTAGTGGTTGATGGCGGAAGCGGTTTGTGGTTCATCTGCGTCTATGGGACTCCATTTCCCACAAGAACAGCTGGCCAGGATAACTCCTATCTTCACGAGGCTGCTATCACCTTTACATGGGTCCCGGGGCTGTCATCGTGACGTTCTCTCCATGCGCGAAATCTGGCCAAGACAATAGCCAGGGACAAGCCAGTGAGTACGTTTGAATGTACTCGCAAACATTTAGAACACGGGTATAATATATAAACGTGCTCCGAAATATTTTATGATGATAACGTCTGTCACAAAATAAACGAAATCCGTGATGCACGCATGCGGGAAAAATATGAACATGCAATACGGGAGTAGGAATAGAATGCACTGATCGAGTGTCTAAAAAGACTCCTTGAAAAGGTGCAAATAAATTAACAATGCCGCAGTCGGGCGTCTGAGCGACACCACATAAATGGCTTATAAAGAATAATTAAATAACAAGCATGCCGCAGTCGGGCGTCTGAGCGACACCACATAAAGGGCTTATAAAGAATAATTAAATAACAAGCATGCCGCAGTCGGGCGTCTGAGCGACACCACATAAAGGGCTTATAAAGGATAAATAAATAACAAACATGCCGCAGTCGGGCGTCTGAGCGACGCCACATAAAGGGCTTATAAAGGATAAATAAATAACAAACATGCCGCAGTCGGGCGTCTGAGCGACGCCACATAAAGGGCTTATAAAGGATAAATAAATAACAAACATGCCGCAGTCGGGCGTCTGAGCGACGCCACATAAAGGGCTTATATAAGAATAAATAACAAACATGCCGCAGTCGGGCGTCTGAGCGACGCCACATAAAGGGCTTATATAAGAATAATCACAGTGAATATCAAGGAGGTAGAACCGTCCCAGGGATACTCAATAATTCAAATAAAGTAAATGGTTAGTCCACAATAATAATGATCATAATCCATATGTGCCACAGTCATAAACAATATCTAGTCCAGCCGTTTCTCCATCCGAAGACCGTCACTGTGATCTATCTCAGACTGTAATCCTTACCCATGGACATGGCTATCCGAAGGGATATATCCTCTGCAGAGGGTGTACTCTTTACCCACGGGTAACGGATTTATCTAGTCCATCGGGACTAATTCCGCCTACGGCCTTTTAGTTGAAAACACGCCTGACCTGCACACACCAGCTTAACTTACCGGTGTCTGGAATCACCCACAACACTTGTCGAGCCAAACTCTAAGTGGGGAGGCTACAACCTCGACGTAGCATGGGATCAAATTTATATACGCGCTCTCTAAGGGGTGCCCCCCTCTCGGTCCCAACCGGAAACACCCATGCCCCCGGACCAGGTGGCATGCCTACCGGAGGCCTCCGGTATCTTCCACCATGGCCTCTCTGTACGGTGTGTGCTTTGGTAAGGGGTTGACAACATATTGAACCGTACCCCGTCTGCGACAGGGACAAGTGGTAGTACAAAACAAATAGGGAAGCTACTGATCAAGACTCGACCTACGACCGACTCAGGTGGTCCAAGTATTCTCCGAATGATTAGCATATCCAAAAATGTTTCCATTCAACAGACAGAATCACTGCTCGTCAAACCTCATCATGCCATACCGGACACACTCGTCTCGACGAGGAACTAGGGACAAGCTCGTGTCTACCCATGACCACGACTCTCCCGTCCTCCTGCCGGTATGCAATGAAAAGCTCGCGAGGATGATCAATATCACCAGCATAACCATTACTAACAGTAAAGCATCTCCAATATGCACTCATGTATGTGACTTTAACGTTACATAAAAATAACGTATGCTCCAAGTCAAAGTGGTGTTAAAACCGTATCAAAACACCACACAAAAATATTATGCCAGAGTTCAGAATGCTTGCCTTCAAGAGTATGCAAAGGGTGCACTTTTTGAAAGCTTTCTCTTCTCTCCATTTTCCCTATTTTGAAAAAATACAAATAACAAATATCTCAAAACCAGTACAAAAAGTTGTCCCAAATATTTTTGAAATAAATCTTAAAATAAACTAGATGAAATTTGAGAGAGGTAGGAAAAAGAATCAACTCATTTGGAGTTTTATTTTAAAAGATATAGTTAGTCAAAGTTGGGTCAAAGTTCTGTTTTAAAATAAAACCAGAAAAAGGAAAACGCTTCGATACAGAATACGCTTTCGGGGTAGGGGATACGCACTCGCGGAAATACGCTTCCACTTAAGCCAGCGCGGGTGGCGCGGGGGTCACTAACAGTGGGTCCAGAGGGCCCACTGGTCAGGTTTGACCATTCTCCCCTCTCCCTCCTCTTCCTCTGCCCGAACGGGGCGGGGCTCCGGCGATCGCCGTCGACGAACGGCGGCTCCTCGAGGGCATCTGAGGGCAGGGAAGGACCCGCCAGACCGGGGCAGTCCTCTCGGTGGTCGCTGGGTCGATGGTGGTGGGAGGAGTCGCCGGCGGCGAGCTCTGCGGCGGAGGGGGCTACGGGGGCGAAGTGGGTTTTGGGCTCCGGTGGTTTCCGATCGAGGCTGAGACGCTGGGCAGCTCCGCAAGAACAAGGGGAAACGAGTGGTGGCGCTGGATGGGCGGGGGATAGCCTGGTTGCGGCGAATGGCACCGGAAGGCAGCGGCGGCCGAAGCGGCCGGAGGTGGGGAAGATGGCCTTGTCCGGTCAATCCACTGCTTGGGGAGCTCTAGGGGGAAGGCTTGAGGTCGCCTGAGCGCTCGGAGGGGCTCAGGGTCTCCTTTTATAGGCGTTCGAGGCTGATCCCGCGGTGGCCGAGGATAAGAACGCCGGCGACCGCGGTGCTGTAGCTGCAGGGCGACGTGGCGGCGACGAGCGCGTGCCGACGAGCTTCAGGATAAGCTTGAGTTGTTCACAAGGGCAGCTGGCGCGCGCGGGTGGCTTGGGCGGCGCCGTCCATGGCAGAGGTTCACTGCCGACGCCGGCGTGCCGCCAAAAGCCCTGACGGCGGCGCTGTAGGGCGCCAGAGGTGGCGTGGAGAGTGGGCGAGCGTGGTGCGTGGTTCAGCAGCCGAGCAGGGGTCAGGGACAGGACGCGACGAGGGCGGCAGTGCGACGCGGCGGCTCAGTGCGCGCGCGTGCAAAACGTGCGCTCTGGGCGCGCCCAGAGCACGCGTGGGACGTGCTCGACGAAATGCCAGGGCAGCCTAGAGTGCGAGAGTGAGGCTGGCAATTAACAGGACTAGGATAGGGATAGTTAGGAGCTTAGTGGACATGGTTGCTGGGTTAGTGGATCAAGTACACAGCGCAAACAACAACCCATGTCAAAACAGACTGTGCACACCAAGTGTTCGACAGAATGCCAAGTGCATTTAGGCAACTCTTGGAGTGGCCAAAATCTCCAGATGAGGGTCTCCCTGGATGCAGATGATGATGGCCAGATCATTTGGGCAAAACCAGAAACTTGCTAGTGCAAGTTTTGCAAAACTACAGTTTTGGACAGAAAGAAAGAGGTCTCATTGCATGCACTTAAAATCCTCCAATGGGTCCATTCTCCTGGACTTAAGGGTTATGTAGGGAGGGCTACAAGCAGGAAAAAGCTCAGGGTCACTAGAGTAAAATAAAGTAGGGTTGCAGTGCAAATCACCAATCTGGACCAGAATGAACAAGAGGTTGATTCACTCAAAAGTTTCAAAGAACATCACTGGGTTTTGGTATAAAGTTGAATTATATGCATCCAGTGACATCTCCAAACACTTGGAATTTTTTTTAAAAGAATATTTAAATAGGTTGTAGTGCAAAAATGCCTACTGGACCAGATTTGAAAAGTTGATGTAGAGCTCAAAATCTCCAATAACCAAAAGATATGTTTGCATAAAAGTGATGTGGAAACATCACATGACATCCCCAAATTTTGGTGGAAATTTTAAATGCATTTGTCAAATGGTTGCAGTGCAAAACAGGCTCCAAATTCATGAGAAATCATTTTAAAAGAATAAAGCTCAAGAAAAAGCAATTATGCAATTAAATCCACTGATAAAGAATTGTTTTATAGAGAGAGTATTCAAGTCCAATAATACTTTTGGAAAGTTTTCACTTGAGGTAAAAACCCTTAAAATAAAAAGGGAAAAATCTAGACAAATGGAAAAGTTTAATTTCCTGGCAAAATTTTAATCAATAAAACAAGGTCAAAATTTTGGGGTGTCACACAAAACCTCATCGCCAGGGAGGGGCCATCTAGTACGCATGCTAATCCAAACATTTCTAGCATGAGGGCACGCCACTAAGGCATGGAAAGAACCTTCCTCCTCCACGCCACACAAGGGGCAGGTTGATCTGGTAGCCAGATGCCTGTAGACTTTGCACTTTTGTGTTGGGAGGGCTCCTGTAGCTACATTCCAAGCTGATATTTTCATGCGTTGAGGGACCGAGGATTTCCATATGCAGTTCCATAGCGTGCGGCTCCCGCTAGGAGCAGAACTAGAGGACCCACCTGCGAAGGAAGCATCATGATCGCATGTGGCCAAGATATACACACTTCTCACTGTGAACAACCCACTTTTCTCCGGTGCCCAAGCAGCAAAATCAGTGCGCTGCCTTGGCGAGGTACGTATCTTTAGTATATGCTCAATGTCCATCGACCAAAAATGTTCTCTTAATCTGTCCAGCCGCCAAGCTCCATTACCATCCAAGAAATCAGAGACTCTATTAAAGCGGCAGGTTCGCTTCGGTGTAATCGGTCTGTAGGAATATGGCCGTGGGATCCAAGGGTCTCTCCAAGTCCGAAAAGGGTACCATTCCCGACGCGCCAGATTATGCCCTTATTTAGCAACTCGAGACCATGCAATATACCCTTCCAAACCGCCGAACCATTGCCCGTGAACACAGTATCAAGGAGATTACCGGTTGCAAAGTACTTTGCTTTCAATAGTCTAGCACACAAACTGTCAGGTGTATCAAGAAGTCTCCAAGCCTGTTTAGCAAGTAGAGCTTGGTTGAAAGCACTCATATCTCTGAATCCCATACCACCCATGGCTTTTGGTAGCTTCATCTTCTCCCAACTCAGCCACGCCATTTTCCTCTTCCCTTTTCCCACCCCCACCAGTACTGACGAATCGTACGTGTTAGTTCATCACAAACTGATGCAGGGAGCTTAAAAACACTCATTACATAAGTAGGAATTGCTTGGGCCACTGACTTGATTAATATCTCTTTGTCGCCAGTGGACATGTATTGTTCCCCCCCCCCCCATTCCACCAATCTCTTTCTTAGTCTTTCCTGAATAGATTCAAAATTCCCTTGGTGCATTCTCCCTTCTGGCACCGGGAGTCCAAGATACTTAGGTTCAAAACATTCCTGAGTAATTTCCAGGACTCCCTTTACTTTTGTAGCGACCGCAGGTGAACAATGATCAGAGAAGAGGATGGAACACTTCGATGGATTAATGAGTTGGCCCGTGGCCTCCGCGTAAGTGTTCAACAAACCCTTCACCAACACTTCCTGCTGCTCTGACGCTTGAAAAAATAATAAAGAGTCATCTGCAAATAAAAGATGTGATATCTCGGGAGCACCACTACAGATTTTGACCCCTTTCAAACCATCCTCCAACATTGACTTGTTGAAGAGAGCTGACAGGGCATTAGCTACAAACAGGAATAAAAAGGGGGATAATGGGTCACCTTGCCGAAGTCCCCTAGAAGGGGTGAATGACTCCGTCAACTTGCCGTTGAACTTCACCAAGTACTTAACTGACGACATGCAAGCCATGACTCGGGACACGCAAGCCAACAACAAGGGGTGTTGACATATGTATCTTCATCCTATCATTATTATTTCAGAGAAGGCCATTTGCAATGTGATGTCAGGAATATATATATAAGCCAGATTTTTTGATCTGCAACGGATTCTAGCTTGTGGCTTTTGATCGTTGTCGACACTAGTTTGACCATTTACGTGTCATCTCTAGTTCAAGGTTATAATAGTACAATTGGACACTCAAACAATCTAGCACCTTCGCTACTACCAATAAATTTTTTAAAGAACAAACTAATGTAACAATAATTAAAATTTGAATTGCATTTTTGCAAAAACAATTGGGAAATTCACAAACAAACCTTAGTTTTTTTTACAAGACGGAACTATCCACAAATAGAGACAAAAATATGATATTGCTAGGGGTAAATAATATCACAGCTAGTGCATTCAACAAGAATTTTACAAATATTAAGTCTTTGATTAATTCCAAATAGAATCTAAAAAATATTGACAATCAAGTGTACATATGATTTGAAGTTCAAATGGGCATCATTGTTCAGATATAAGTTCATTTTATTTATGACCATTCAGTTTCTATAAGTCAATTCAAACATCATAATACGAGATGCTTGACATATTCGTCTACAAGTTCATTCAAATCTAACAGCATGCAACACCACTTCTTGGTTGTCGTAGGGATCGAGTTTCACTCATCATCTTGTATTAGCAGATTATAACCGCACGGCAAGGACGCTTTTCTCATGTCCTTTCCGAGCGAGGAGGTCTTACAGAGGGTGACTGGCTTCGCAGTATTTATCAATTCTCAGAATGTCACTATCGAGTTTAAGCCATGGAATTCAGAGAAGATACCACACCGCTTCGAGCTAATTCCTATCTGGGTTCATGTGCATGGGGTGCCTCACGCTCTCCGACACTTCTTGGGGCTTTGGGCAGTCGGCTCGGTGATTGGTTTTACTCTCGATGTTGATCTTCTTTGTTTGCGCCGGAGAGGAATTGTTCGTATCCAGGTAGCGGCACTGAACCTTGATTCTTTCAAAAGCAGCACACTTGACTCTCTTTCTTCCGACGTGGTGGTTCCAAGGAAAGGTTATGAGTTCCGGTACAGTCTTGAAGAAGCGGACTTCCGCGATGATAGTGACTTTGTACCTCGAGTCTGGGAGCACGGCGATGATCCAGGGGGCGACAAGGGGCATCACAGGGAGGACTCAGTGAGGAACAACGATCCAAGCAAGAGGTCCAAACCCACTTCATCATCCAACAATTCCTCGGACCCTACTTCATCGGGTGGTGTGGTGCCCATGCAGATGGCCTTCGTCGTCACACCTACGAGCCCTCATGGAGGCTTACCCGCCATGGCTGCTCCATCGCCATTAAGGGGGTCTTCTTCCTCGGGGTCGGATACTTCGTCTAGGGCTGCTTCTCCTACGACGTCGGAGCCACGGCCCTCGACGCCGCCACCTTTGACTTGCTGGTCGCCACCGCCTAGCCCCCATGTGGGGACTCGCGGGCGCCCCGTGCCGGAGGAACCGCTCCTTCGCCGTCATCATCGCCCACTCCTGCTTCTCCGACTCGACGTGGTGTGATATACTCCCCATCCGTGCGAGCTAGCCAGGAGTCTGCCATGGCGGTGCTTCGCGCGTTATCTTCAACTCCTCCGTCACCGGGAGGGGCGCCATCTCCCGGGCTTGAGGAGGCTGAGGAGCAGCCTTCTCTATCTTCTTCTTCATCGCTGCAGCAGCCCACCATGCCTTGCGGAGTCGAGGTGATGGGCTCCGAGGCCGATGTCACTCCTTCACCGCTGAGGCACAGCGGGCGTCATCAGGTATGGGCTGACGGATCAGCAGCCACTGACGAGGACACTATGGTGAAGGCCATGCGTAGGGTTGCTGCACGTAACCTCGACTTCGAAGGTACCCCCTCTCGTAAATATTTTATGTCTTTTGATAATTCCAAAGTATCTTCAAATATTACTAGACTTGGGGTGTCACTAGGACGTAATGACAATGAGATAGATTTTTCGGTCAAGGCTCTAAAACAAGTGGAGTTCGACCGGCTTACGGTTGCTCCGAAGTTATCGAGCTTTGTCGACCCTCTCGTGTCAGATGAGGAGGTGGAGGATGCTGATGCCAATCATGAAGGCAAGCTCCTCTCTCATTTGATTAAAGACACGACTGAAGTAGACCTTGACGACACTGTACGTGACACTACGTTTTTTGAGCTTGTTGCGACGGTGCGCAAGAACAAGTCTAACTCAGCAAAGAAAAGAGGGCGCTCTTCTAAGAAAGTAAAGGTCTCTAAACATAAAGTTGGTTCAGCATGAGAGGCATGTTCTGGAATAGCAGAGGTCTTGGCGACTTGGCTAAACACAAACACATTGCCGATTGTGTAGAGGATCATTCGTTGGACTTTGTGGCTATCACTGAGTCGGGTAAACGTGATTTTCCAACACACGATCTGGACCACTTTTCATGTGGTTTTGATTACGAATGGCACGTCTTACCGCCGACAGGGAGGTCCGGGGGAATTTTGCTAGGTATTAACTCTACATACTTACAAATATTGTCCATGTCCAAGGGGGGGTATCATATTAAATTCCACCTTCGAAATAAGTCCGACAACTTCATCTGGAGTCTGGTGGCTGTATATGGCGCCGCTCAAGAGGAATTTAAGTCTGCATTTCTAAAAGAATTAGTCAACACCTGTCGAGACAATCCCCATCCCATGTTAATCGGGGGGGATTTTAATATCCTTCGATATCAAGAGGAAAAAAACAATGATCGGTTTGACACTAGGTGGCCTTTCCTCTTTAATGTTGTTATTGACAGCCTGGATCTGAGGGAGATCACGATGTCTGGTCGTCAGTATACCTGGGCCAATAACCGATCGGTGCCAACCTTTGAAAAACTAGACCGGGTGCTAGTTACCACTGATTGGGAATATAAATATCCCCTAGCCTCGGTTCGGGCACTAGAAAGAATTGAGGCCTTATCGGATCACGCTCCGTTGCTAACCGATTTTGGACAACCAATCCCATGTTCTAACCGTGATCAGTTTAAATTTGAACTTGGATGGCTCACTAGAGAGGGATTTCATGAGCTGGTTAAGAAGGTGTGGGCGCGCCAGCCTCGCGGTAACACACCCATTCAACGATGGAATAATCGAATCCGCGCCTTGCGTCGATTCCTTCGAGGATGGGCCAAACATACTGCTGGTATTTACAAAAAAGAAAAAATGCGATTGTCTACCTTAATTGATACCCTTGATAAAATTGCGGAGGTGAGGCCTCTGTCTGCTGTTGAGATTGAAAAAAAGTAGTCTTAACGAGCAGATTGCCCGCTTACTACACGAGGAAGAGATTAAATGGTACCAACGTAGTAAGGCAGACTCGCTGGTGCAAGGTGATGATAATACGAAATACTTTCAAATGCTAGCCAATGGCAGGCATAGAAAGAAGTGTATATTCGCCCTTGACCAGGAGGAAGGCCGAATAGAGGGGGAAGTACCACTTAGAAATTTTATTACTAAGTTTTACAAAGACCTTTTTGGGCCTTCAACTGAAACTAATTTTCAGTTGGATGAATATGTTACTCATGACATTACTCAAGTAACAGACGCGGAAAATGAATTCCTAACCTCTCCGTTACTACTGTGTTTCAGATGGAACACAACAAGGCGCCGGGACCGGATGGCTTTCCCGCAGAGTTCTATCAATGCTTTTGGGATGTGATTAAGGCAGACTTGGTTCAGTTGTTTAACCAACTGCATTATGAGGACCTTGATATTTCTCGTTTAAACTTTGGTGAAATTATCCTATTGCCTAAGATTAAGGAGGCTAGTCGTATTCAACAATATCGACCGATTTGTCTTCTGGTTGTAAGTTTTAATTTTTTTACGAAGGTAGCGACTAATCGATTGAATGGTGTAGCTGATCATGTCGTAAAACCCACTCAAACAACATTTATGCAAGGACGAAACATATCAGATGGAGTGGTCGTCCTGCACGAAACTGTACATGAACTGCACCGGAAAAAGTTGAACGGTGTCATTCTTAAAATTGATTTTGAGAAAGCCTACGACAAAGTTAAGTGGCCCTTCCTGTTGCAAACCTTGCGCATGAAGGGGTTTTCACAAAAATGGTGTCGCTGGGTAGAGAGCTTTGTCTCTGGAGGTAGTGTGGCCATAAAAGTTAACGACGACGTTGACAACTATTTTCAGACACGTAAGGGGCTTCGTCAAGGCGACCCCACATCTCCCATTCTGTTTAACATAGTCACTGACATGTTAGCTACCCTTATTGAGCGGGCTAAGCTGGATGGTCAAATTAGTGGAGTCATTCCACACTTGGTAGAAGATGGTCTATCCATTTTACAATATGCGGATGACACGATACTATTCTTGGATCATGATTTAGATAAGGTAAGAAATCTCAAGCTGCTCTTATGTGCTTTTGAGGAACTTTCAGGCCTCAAAATTAATTTTCATAAAAGCGAACTTTTTTGCTTTGGCAATGCTGCAGAATCAGCATCCGAATATGCCGAGATTTTTGGATGCCAGCTTGGGCAGTTTCTGATTCGGTATCTGGGTATTCCCATACACTATCGGTGGTTAACTATCGCTGAGTGGAGGCATGTGGAAGAGAGACTTGAGAAACGATTAGCCAGTTGGAAGGCCAAACTCTTGTCTTATGGGGGCCGACTGATCTTGATCAATTCCGTCCTAAGCAACATGGTTTTATATATGTTGTCATTCTTCCACCTGCCGAAAGAGGTTCTACATTGGCTAGATTACTTTAGATCCAGATTTTTTGGCAGTGTGATAACGAAACCAAGAAATATCGACTTGCTAGGTGGAGCGTATTATGCAGACCTAAAAGTCAGGGGGGCCTGGGAATCCAAGACCTTGAGATTAAAAATATCGCTCTTCTCAGCAAGTGGGTTTATAAACTACTCACTGAGAATGGAGTATGGCAGGAAATCATTCGCAACAAGTATGTGGGATCCAATGCCATTTCTCAACTACATTGGAAACCTGGGGATTCACATTTTTGGAGTGGTGTCATGAAGGCCAAGGAATTCTTCTTTCAATTTGGGACCTTCTCGGTTAGGGACTGCTCTCAGGTTCGTTTCTGGGAAGATACCTGGCTAGAGAACAACTCACTAATGGTGCAATATCCGAGCTTGTACCGGATTATTAGACATAAATTCGTCAGGATCAAACAAGTCTTAGGACAAGAAAACCCCGATATTTCTTTTCGTAGGGATCTTTTGGGCACTCTCCTGACAACATGGAATGAATTACTCACTCGCCTGGAGGACATTCAACTGTCAGATGAGCCGAACACTTTTCGATGGAACTTGCATCAGAATGGCAGATTTTCAGTCAAATCCATGTATGATGCAATGGTCCATTGTGATGTTCCAGTTGATAACAGAAAATTGTGGAAGCTAAAAATCCCTCTAAGAGTGAAGATATTGCTTTGGTTTCTAAACAAAGGAGTCATCCTAACTAGAGATAACCTGACACGACGAAACTGGCACGGGTCCAAGACATGTGACTTTTGCAAAAAATGACGAGACTATCAAACACTTATTTTTGAGTGTAAGTTCGCTCGGGCAATTTGGGCCATGGTACAAGTAGCTTCGAATCTATACCCACCACGTAGTGCACAGAATATGTTCGGCAACTGGTTCGGGGTATTGATAAACAATTTTCTGCACATATTCTCGTGGGAGCGGCGGCCTTATGCTAGGCAATGTGGCTTACCAGGAATGATGTGGTTTTTAACAATAAGTGTCTCTCATCTCCTATGCAGGTTATCCATGTTTGTACACGATGGCTCCGTACGTGGTCTATCCTGCAGAAGCCGGAGGACAGGGACCTTTTTATGATGGCGTCTACACGGCTGGAGCGTACGGCCAGGGAGGTTTTCTACCCACATGGATGGTGGTGTGATTTACGGATAGGATCTACCGTTTCTTAGGCTGGACACGTTTTATTGCTTGGCATTGTATCGAATTATTTTATTTTTAGGGTGCTCTGGACTTTTTGGCTGTGTGCATCTAGCTATGCAGAGGCCGGGCTTTCTTTCAATACGATTGTATCACCTCGATATATCTATTCAATGAAAAGTCCTTTATCAAAAAAAACCCTATAGCTATGGAATAAAACTCCCTTACTCCCCCCAAAAAAAATCTAAAAATCCTGGATTTTTTTAGTTGATGGACATATCAGTCCACTTGTTTGAGAGAGAGAGAGAGGAGAGAGAGAGGCATCTACTAGGTGAAAGGAGCTCGGATGAGGACTTGAGTATGTGACCCGAGGGTCGTAGGCTATGTGAGCTACTTTTGGGTCAGTGTTCTAACTAAGTAACCAAGAGCATGTCAAAATTATTTACATTTCCCTATCATCCTCTAGGGCGTACATAGAATTATCTAAATAGAAATGGATTGAAAAGTCCTAAATTAGATCAAAGAGACGTAAAAACACGGAGCACCCTCAAAATGTTCAAAACTTCACGAAGTCTACAATTTTTGTCAATAGTTGCCATGCTTAGATTAGTGCAGCAAAGTGTAGAAATCAAACCCATGCAACCTGAGTCTGCACATGGTTGGCACCAGTTTGACCATTTATAAACTGTGGCTAGTTCAAGTTTACGATGCGACTATGTAAGGCTTACTTGTTCCCGGGAACATGTCATTGAGCATTAGGTTTTTCCATTTGGAGGTAGTTTGCATGTTTTTATAAAAACAAATCCTTCACAAATACACACATATACCCATTGCTCTTCAAATCTCTTTAACCCTGTTTTGAGGAGAAAACAAATCAAAATTAGAATTTGTCGCAAAATTTTGCAGGGGCACGCACCTGCCCAGCTCAGACGGCTGCACGATTGCATCACGATCCGGAAAGTCATTGGATTCCAAACGAGGGCACAACATGTTTTAAGTTAGGGAAAGTTGTGGCTGCACCCACCTTCGGTGCACCCACGGAGTGAACAATAAATTTGAAAAAAAATGTAAAAGAAATAAAGAAATCTGAAACTTCCACACTCCGTTAGTTATAGTTTCTGAAACTTGTTGATTTTGGCGTTCATTGGTATCAAGTTTCTGAACTTGAAACATGGTGAAGTTTTTTTTCTAAAAGTCAAAGCCTGTATATTGGAAGGCGGTCTTATTTGAAAGCTCTTGTCACAAGAAACACGAATATGCATGCAACAAATCCTAGTGTGGTTTCTGAAACTTGCCGATTTTGTTTTCGCTCGTATCAAGTTTCAGAATGTGAAACTTGGTGAAGTTTTTAAAAACCCATCCAATTGTACTCAAAAGTGGTCTTATTTGAAAGCCCTCGGCACAAGAAACACGGATATCCAACTCCTATGGCGTTCACTCAGTTCAAAGGATACAAAAGATTCAAAATTGAAACCCAACAAAATGGGGTCGGTGCCTTGCAACTACATGCCACAAATCCTCTCTCAAATTTGACGCCTTTTTCTATGTGGATAGGTTCTCTTTAGTACGGCAGAGCGAATAAAGAAAACAGTAAACTGGAGGATGGGATTTGTTAATGATCTTGCTAGCTGTATGGCCTGTGAAAGCAATCTGTAGGCATGTCAAACCCGACAGCGACATTTCACTTGCGAAAGTGATGTGCAAACAATACTTACCTGCATGATGCTTGCACAACACTAACACGGACCTTACAGATTGAAAAGAAGAAGGAAATCAATAGCTCATGTGAAACGTCGTCCAAGGATCGTGCATTTTTTGTCGTCCGTGTAGCATCACTCTTTCACTTGCTCAGCCTTCTAGCAAATAACTTGCTCGTAAAAAATGCTACTGTAGTTTCTTTTTGAATTAAGGAGCGTAGCACCCAATTTCATTTTATGAAAAATGAAACTGATAAATACGAAACAACTGTCTCAGCTGACCCATCAAAATAAAGCTTTAGCAAAGCTAGTAAAACCCCACAACTCATACTTAATCCAAAAAACAACATGTGAAAGCCAAGGAACCACAATATCTGGAAACAACTACTACTTAAACATGAAAAATATGCTGATGAACTTCTAGCTCACATGGAATGAAGGATTGCAAGCCTTCACCTACACCTTTGTTCTCTTCAGAAAAACTTTCAGCATACGAAGTGGAACTACTCAAAGAAGAAGAAAGTACAACGAACCGGGACCAAAGGTGTATTTCTCTAGGCGAAAGGGCGGGAAGCCCAGGCCATTGGTCTTTTCGTCCCGGTTCGAGCCACCAACCGGGACCAGAGGCCTGTGCCTGGCACAGCCGTGGTACGGTGGATCTTTAGTCCCACCTTGCCAACCGAAGGGCGCCCGGACCTGTTTATAAGCCCCGCCGCGACTGCAACCTTGAGCTCCTCTCTAAAGCAAGCCCGTGGGCCTAACGAACCACTGTCTGCCCTGTGGGGCCTACTTTCCCAGCGGGCCTGCGTCCTGGCCCAACTAGTAGTTGAGTTTCTAGTCGTATGCAGACCATTGTTGGCTAGTAGGCGGGCATTTTTTTATTTTTTCTGTTATTTTAGTTTGCTATTAAAGTTTTTAACAAAAAATACTTTATGAAAATTCTTTTTGCGATTAAAGTTTGTAACAAAAAATACTTTGATAATTTTAGTTGCATAAATTTTATATAATTTTAAGTTAATATATTATTTTGATAATAACTAGAGGTTTATAAAAGCTTTTTCATTTCACCCACATAGCATGTGCTAAAAAGTTGAGAGGGTTATAGCAAAAACTGGATGCACTTCGTGTAGCAAATGGACAATCTCTTTCGAAGTATCACGGTTTCAGATGAAAACTCATCTGTTAAAAAGGCATTTCATTTTCTAAACTTATTTCAACTCCAGACTTTTTGTGCATTCAACATGCACCATTCAAAGCCACATCATCAATTTTCAACCCTTTTTGACTTCATTTGCTATTTTTTCATGCATTTACTGATTATTTATAGCTAAATGACCCTGAAATTGAAAAACACTACAAATGAACTCTAAAAAGGTTGAAAGTTGGCATGGTATCATCATTTCACCCACATCGCATGTGCTAAAAAGTTGAGAGGGTTACGGCAAAAAAACTTGATGCACTTCGTGTACAAAATGAACAATCTCTTTCGAAGTATTACGGTTTCAGACAAAAACTCATATGTTACAAAAGGCATTTCATTTCTTGACATGTAACTCAGTGATATTCTAGATCAAAGCCATCATTAAAGTAGTTGTGGAGAGAAAGTCTTTACTTTCTCTTCGTGTGTGTCCCTTTCTTATTGCGTCGTAACCATGGATAATATTCATCGCTTAACAGGGTGCTTGGGTCAGCCTTCACTTTGAAGGGAGGAATTTCATGGAACTTTTTATAATCTTCAGACATGTCTGTCTTGCCCTCCACTCCCACGATGTCTCTTTTCCCTGAAAGAACTATGTGGCGCTTTGGCTCATCATATGTACAGCTGGCGCATCCATGCCTATGGTGAAGCCTGCCGAGCAATCTAGAGGGCACCAAATTTTAAAATGTAAGCAAAATATATTTTCTTTGTCCAAGTTTATTATGCCTCATCGCTATTTATTCCAAACTTGATTGTCTATATGACTAAAAAATTATGATTAATATGCTAAAATATTTATACCATTGGGTTATTGTTCAAAACAAGATTCTCATGGCATTATATTTTGTTAGTTAAATTTATGATTAAAGTTTGACACTGAATAAGATGGGGCCCATATCTCCGAACAGAAGGAGTATGTGAAGATAAAGGAGACTCACACCGCCGCATGGCCTTCTCTTTTCATTTTTGTGTTATTTTTTTCTATTTTCCTTTCCCTATCATATACTATTTTAAAATTCATAAAAAAAGAAAGACACAAATAATTTGTGAATTCGTGAAGTTTTTTTAAAATTGTGAATATTTTTAAATTTGTGAAACAATTATTTAAATTCATGAAAGAAAATCAAACTAACAAACATTTTTTGAAATTAGTGAACATTTTTCAAGCTGGCGATGATTTTTGGAAATCAAATAATAATTTTAAATTAGTGAATATTTTTAGAACTTTATGAATATTTTTCAAGCTCACGATGATTTTTCGAAATCAAATAATAATTTTAAAGTAGTGAATAATTATGAGCTTTGAATTAGTGAAAAAATTGATCTTCACGAAATTTTTTTCAATTGTAGAATATTTTTTTAAAGTCATGAATAGTTTTCAAACTCACGGTCATTTTTAAAATTCTTGAACATTTTTTTAATCCAGGCACTTTTTGAAATTTACTAGCATTTATAAAATTTAATAATACTGTTTTCAATTCGTGAGCTTCTTATTAAAAATTTGTGAACATTTTTTAATTTGCAAAAAAATCCAAAATCATGATTATTGTTTGAATTTATGAACATTTAGTTTTTCAAAAAAGGAAAAGAAAAAAGACCGAATTTGTGGACCTTTTCAAAAAATCAGAACTTTTGGGAAGGTTGAATATTATGTAAAGCAAATAAAATGAAAAATAAAACCAAACTATATCATGAAAAAATAGGGTGCCCGCACCCGCAAATGGGCCGGGCCAAAGCGTGAGAGAGAGAGAGAGAGAGATAGATAGATAGATAGATAGATAGATAGATAGATAGAGAAAGATGGGGCAGCCTCCGCGACAAGATGAGAGGCGTTTGGAGGGGGCTGGCCCTATCTCTGTCTATATAGGCACAAGGAGGGGTGGTTGCCTTGGAGGAGGGTATGCCTCCTCCTATGGCGGCGCGTCAAGGGGTGGACCCCACTCCAAACCCTAACAACACCATATGGTGGCTTGGCCACCCATGATAGGGGCGTCCCACTAATGGGCCATAGGGTCCATGCGGCTGCTTCACCACTTAGGCCTTGCCTTGGGCCTAGTCCATGGCGCACTAGGCATTTTTGGGAGGCTCCGAAAAATTAATGCCACACATGAGGTAGTCTTAGATGCGAGACTAGGAATCTACTTGATGTTTATTATTTCACACATGCACATGAGTTTTCCTCCAAAACTCATTTATATTACAGACTCGAGAACCATTGCAATTATAGCATAGAAAATAAAGATTAATTGCAAACATGAAAAAGAATAATAGTACCGCTGTAACTAAATGTAAGATTATTTTGCAGTTCAATTGACTGTGTGACATATCTACAACACGCATAGGGTGTACCATTGCCATTATTCTCTTCACTATTATCTTCTTCCACATCTTTTGTTGACCCAACTCTAGGCTGCTCAAGATAGACATCATCTAGTAGTTGTAGCTGTCCCTGCTTCATCTTCTTCTTGTACTCTCATATTTCTTGTTTATCTCATTCCCTTCTTCATCCTCTTTAGAAGCACTCTCATCTGTAGGAACATAGTCACTGTCTTCTTCATCTCAATTATCCTTTGCTCCAGCCGCTGCTCCGCTTATCTCCCACCGACGAGTTTGTCCTCTACTCGAGCCGCCAGTTCGCTCCACAAATTTCATAGTCACTATCTTCTCATCGGAATCACTCTCATCTCCCATCGACAAGCTTGTCCTGTGCTCCAGCCGCCGCTTCGCTCTAGTCTCAACTGACTTGCAAGAGAAGCATCATAGAGTAGCAAAGGGGAGACCTACGAAGTTGACCCCATTGTGTCGATGTCGCTGCGCCGCCACCGCAATCCCCGTCGCTACAACTTCCGTCGAGGCTAGGGTTTGGTAGAGATGGGAGGGAATGACCTGGTTGCATGCGCACACGCCTCACTTAGCTGACTGGGAGAGAGATAGATAGATAGACACACACACATAGAGAGAGAGAATGTCACATGAGCAACGATTGGTCAAAACCGGCTGAGTTAGAGCATCTCCACTCGGCCCCCAACAGCCCCCAAGCCCCTTTTTTATCGCCGACTCAAAAAAATCGTCCCAGTCGCGCCCCCAGAAGCCCAGTTTTCACCAGTTAGGGCCGAAATTGGCGCCGGCGGACCTAGGCCGAACCCGGCGCGCTGGGGGGGGGGGCGCCGGGGGAAACATTTTTGGCATGAAAGCCTGGTGGACCCTTCTAGTCAGTGGCTGCGCGTTGCCGAGAATCTTCATCATCCTCATCGCTTCGTTTCCCACGGGAATCAATGCAAAGGCTGCCGCCGGTCAGCCTTCCATTGATTCACGGGTGGCGCAGTGATGGCGCGCCGCCGCACATCCCGCCCCCTCTCCGCCACGCGTCCACACTATTGCCGCCGGCTCACCGCCCACTCGCTGCTATAAAAGCTGCCTCTCCCTCGCTGTTGGCCGCACACTCTACAACCTCTCTCTCGCCGCTGATGTTCTCTTCTTCGACGCCGACGCCCTCTCTCTCCTCGTCTGTCGAACCGCAACCATGGCCAAGCGGTACCCCGACGACGGAGCGGCGGCCAACGGCTTCGGCCGCCACCACCTGCACGAGGCGGAGGCCCGCCTCCTCTACGAGGCGGACAACCCGGCGCCACCGGACATGTGCGTGCCGGGCTCGTGGAGGCTCAGCACCGACGCAGTCCCGGTGCCACCGCCGCTGAATATTAGCCGAATTCGTGTCTTTTTCGTCTAATTTTAGCCGAACTTCAATTCAAAAAAGGCGTCTGGGGGTGACCTGAGGCCGTGGTTGGGAACCCGACCGCCCCCACGGCCACATTAGCGTCGGCTAGCCCCCAGAATGCACTATTTCTGTTCCCGGGGGCGCCGAACGGCTAGAGATCCTCTTAGTAGCGAAACAATGCCGCCTGTCCACAAGGATGAAAATGACTGGTTTGGAGAATTCATGGAGCAGTTTGTGTGGTTTGAGAGTCGAGGGACCAAAGCGGAAAGAGTTGAGGAAACAAAACTGGACTTTTGCCACTTGTGGAAGCGTCTAAAATCTTTCTTTGATCAAAACAAGCTGCGTGCATCACTTTTATTATTTCAACAAGGAACATTTATTTGCCATTAGACATGCACAACCCCATATACACGAACAATTCTGTAGCTTGGTGAGAATTCAAATAAGGAATAACCAAAGAAAAGACGACAACGATGAATGCCAAACAAAAAGTGCGCAGTGAAAGAATCGCCAACAACATGAACTCACTTGCAGGTTGAAGCAAACAATTGAGATCGAGCCATGCATGCACGTACGTGCGCAGCTGCTGCACTACGTACGTACTCCACTTAGTATTAGTGGTTGATTGCGCGGCACTTCTTCCTGATCTGGCCCTGGTAGCCGGTCTTGACCTCGATGCCGGCCATCTTCACCATGGCCTTCTCGAACTTGTCCTCCCACCACCCGGGGATTTTGGCGTTCTCCACCACCATTCTCGCCGTCTCCGCCGACGTCATGAGCGCCGCGTCGGAGGTGAAGAGCACCGTGCGCGACAACACGTTCTTGTAGTACTGCCTGTCCAGCTTGTTGGACGTCACCACGTCCTGCATCACCGTCGGGTCCTTGCCGCCCGGCGTCGCGTCGGCAGGGCACTGTCCTCTCAGGAACGCGGCGAGGCCGCCGTTGATGTCGGAGGGGGTGTTGAGGCGGTCGGAGACGAAGGACGAGCAGTGGGAGCGCCCGATGGTGTGCGCGCCGGAGAGGACGACCAGGTCCTCCGTGTTGAGGCCCTTGATGACGAAGCTAGCGACGAGGTCGCTGAGGTTGGACGTCGGCGGTGCCAGGAACTTGAGCGGCTCAGAGGCGTTGGAGAAGGTGCCGTCACGGCGGCCGGACGGCATCTGGAAGTTTACCTTGCCCCTGCTGAGGATGCAGGACGCGTCACGGGCCGCGAAGGCGACGATGTCTGCACAGGAGACGACGCCCGGGCAGGCCACCTCGAGGGCGTCCTTGATCGCGTCAATCAGCTCAAAGCCGCGTAGGGTAGGGTCGTTCGGCGGGCTGAGCTTCTCCGGCGTCGGGCTGAACGTGGTCGGGTCCAGGAGGACGGAAGCATCACAGCCCTAATCATCATCAAATCAACGAGATTAGTCAAGTCCGGGCAGGCTAATCGGTTTATATATATGTTTGCAAATTGGTTTCTTGTAGTGCCCGTACCTCGACGAAACAGTCGTGGAAGAGCATGCGGATCATGGCGGCGCCATTGCCGGGGTTCTGGGAGATGGCCTTCTCCATGACGCCCTTGACGACGGCCTCCGCTTGGGGGCACTTGTCGTGGTAGTAGCCGATCTCCAGTGGCCAGAAAGGGCTGCCCTGGCATCCCACAGCGAGGAGCAGCAAGGCACAAGCCACCAAAACGTGTGGCTTTGCAGCAACAGCCGCCATTTCTATTTCTTCGAAGCTAGCAGCTAGCTTGCTTGACTAAGATGAAGCTATCTGCCTCGATCGGTGGATATAGGAAGAGAGAAGTGTGAGAAGTTGTCGATCGGTGGAGAATGCCTTATGTTGATATACCTCGAGCAGGAAGCTATCTACTTATATAGGTTGACACTCGAGGACCTAGCTTGGCCGAGAATATATATGCACATATATGTTGGCATGTGCATAAAATTAACAATGATTATCTTGGCTTCGTTGGAACGTTTACTACACCGGGTTGTTGCCACCGATCGTCATTGAATTCGCTGCTCCCACCGAAAACTAATCAAAGGGCGTCTTCGGTCCGTAATGATATCGTACACAAATAGTAAACAAACGGCTAGCTGTTCACTATATGAAGCGGCCATATGCATAAGCTGGAGCTAGCTATTTCGTAATAGCTAGATCGAGCAGCTGATTGATGTAGCCGGCTCCGTGTTTCTTTCTTTCCTGTTTTGTGTATACGATACAATACGATCCACCGTACCAGTGGCAGATGGGGACGTCTGTTTTTCCGGTCGTTCAGATGTCACATACGTTAATGAAAGAACGTTTCATGTGTGCTTCGTCTCTTCAACTCCGTGCTTTCTTTGAGGCCACGCGGGCGTCAACTAATAATCCCTTGGTAGCATGAAAAAAATTAGGCTTTTAGCAGGTGAGACGTATACTTACGTACGCTCCAGGAAGCGTCATAGTACACTTTAATTGCGTCATCTCTTTAACCAGTTCATTTGTCACGTCTGATCATTAGCTGGTTTTTAGTTAGCTGAGACGTTAAAGCTAAACTGTATGAGGGCTATGGCAACGCGCACATGCGAACCGGCCGACAGTTAGCGTGTGGAATACAAACTCTTTTTCACTTTCCCTGAAAATGAATGAGCTACTAATGGTGTCAACAATGTTGAAGCCACTTGTAGTCTTGTAGTAGTATTCCTCTAAATGCCAAACCAAGCAACAAGGATCCATCTCTATGCAGATTTACATATGATGTCGTCTCGGAGGCGTAATCGGCCAAACAGTACTCTGAATGCCAAATCTCAGCACTCCGAGCACATCTTCGGCCCCCAAAATGAGATCGGATGGTGATGACCTGAACATCAAAGTTTTTCATTTTGATCATACGAAGATTTTTCATATTGGACATTTTTTCTGTTGAGGCCATCTTAATTACGTTTTCT
This sequence comes from Triticum aestivum, assembly GCF_018294505.1. Classification (NCBI taxonomy): domain Eukaryota; kingdom Viridiplantae; phylum Streptophyta; class Magnoliopsida; order Poales; family Poaceae; genus Triticum; species Triticum aestivum. The sequence goes on along the minus strand of NC_057796.1, from coordinate 435,531,739 downwards.
GTCGTGCCATAAACTGGTGTCAACACACTCCCTGGCACAATTACTATCTCACATATGATTTATAACGTCAGTATGAGGGCGAGCAATCCCCTTGTATTCACTGTTTCCGCATGTTCCATTGAAAAACATGCGCCCCACCCTCAGTATATTTCGCCTCTATTTCCTTCTTACTTGAATAGGTAGCACTTTTACCGGCTTGCAACAAGAGTGAGGTTGTTTAGTTTCACTTACACGGATTTTATCATTAGAATCTGCCTGGCCAATCCTATTTAGCCAAACTATTTTTCTAAATTCTAACACATACATGAATTAAGAAATTGTAATGTGTGTCTGAGATGCTTTTCTGAGGGAAATATGTGCCTCAGTTGTGTTGTATTGCTTTCCAGAGAAAAAAAGTTGTGATAATTCGTTGACTCTTGTCGGGCTAATTCGTTGTGATACCGATCTCAATCTTCGTCGGCGGTGCACTGCTCCTGGACTTGATCTGCAACACGAGGATGTCTGGGGCGCCAGCCCTAGGCTTGGTGGTGGTGGCCTTCTTCTTCGTCGGAGTTGGTCGGCCGGTTGGCTGTGCTCGCATGGTCATGCAGTGACCGGCGGCTTGGCCGGTCGGCGGCGGCGGAACTTGGCCGGTGGCGGCGGCAATGTTCTGTCTGGATCCCGGGGCGGCGGCCCTGGAGGGTGGTGGCCGGTGAAGCTAGGGCTTCCTGCGGCGGCATGGCGTGGTGCAGTCCCTGTCCAAGGCGTATCTGTGATGGCGATATGCTATGGATTGGTTCGGAACAGAGACGGTGACGAGCGCGCGGGATCCTTCTCGGCGGCTCTCGCAGCTTGGCGAGGCGGGGTGGGAGCCCTCCTCCTAGGCTCCAGTGGTGGCACACTCAGGCAGTGGCCGGTGCGCCAGGGATCCCACGGTGGCACTGTTGCTGCGGTTGGTCGCCGGATCTAGGCGGCTGGATCTGGGGCTTTGAAGGCGGTCGAGACGGTGCACAGGTTGTTGGGTGGATTTCTTGGGACGGATCCGGGTGAAAACCTGGTCTTCGGTCGATGGCCGGAGCCGGTGATGACGACGCCCTTATCATCGTTTCCTTCATGAAGGCATCATTGAGGTGAAGCTCCCAACTCCACTCAATACCTTCGGGGGAAACCCTAGATCAGCTGATCGGATGTTGGTGGCAATCATGTGTCGTAACCCCCTTGGGGGCGGCATTCTTAGAGGTGCACTCGGCTTCGTGGGACCAGCGGACGACTTCTTTGGTGGAGCGGTGCTTCATCCATACATTGATGGCGACGGATCTTGACGGCGTGGCGCAGTGCAGATTCGGAGTTCGATGCGGGAGGATGGACTCGCGCAGAAGGACGACGCTGTTTGGCGTCATGGTGGCGTCGTTGGCAGTGAGACCTGGCACGATAGATGCAACAGTACAACTCTGAAGATGGACTCGTGGCAGGTGGCTGCGACGGGCTCATACCCGGCAGGCGTCCTGGTTGAGGAGTGCGCCGGACTGGTAGGTGCCCCATCTTTTTCTTGAAATAGGCTTTCGCCCCGCTATATTGATATAGCAACCACCCGATACAACATTCCGATCAACGCTGGGGCTAACAGCACAAGCACGCCCAAAAGAAAAAACAAGATAAAATAAGAGAATAAATGCCAACAACGCCGGATCAACGAAAGCTACGGCACCCCGCGACCGCTGTGCCCACTGATACGTCTCCAACGTATCTATAAGTTTTGATTCCTCCATGCTATATTATGTACTGTTTTGGACATTATTGGGCTTTATTATTCACTTTTATATTATTTTTGGGATTAACCTATTAATCGGAGGCCCAGCCCAGAATTGCTGTTTTTTTTCCTATTTCAGAGTTTCGCAGAAAAGGAATATCAAACGGAGTCCAAACGGAATGAAACCTTCGGGAACATGATTTTTAGGAAGATTATGATCCGGGAGACTTGGACCCTACGTCAAGAAACAAAAGAGGAAGCCACGAGGTAGGGGGGCGTGCCCACCCCCCCAGGGCGCGCCCTCCACCCTCGTGGCTCCCCTGTTGCTCCACCGATGTACTCCTTCCTGCTATATATACCTACGTACCCCCCAAACGATCAGATACGGAGCCAAAAACCTAATTGCACCGCCGCAACCTTCTGTACCCACGAGATCCCATCTTGGGGCCTGTTCCGGAGCTCCGCCGGAGAGGGCATCCATCACGGAGGGCTTCTACATCAACACCATAGCCTCTCCGATGAAGTGTGAGTAGTTTACCTCAGACCTTCGGGTCCATAGTTAGTAGCTAGATGGCTTCTTCTCTCTTTTTGGATCTCAATACAATGTTCTCCCTCTCTCTCGTGGAGATCTATTCGATGCAATCTTCTTTTTGCGGTGTGTTTGTCGAGACCGATGAATTGTGGGTTTATGATCAAGATTATCTATGAACAATATTTGAATCCTCTCTGAATTCTTTTATGTATGATTGGTTATCTTTGCAAGTCTCTTTGAATTATCAGTTTGGTTTGGCCTACTAGATTGATCATTCTTGCAATGGGAGAAGTGCTTAGCTTTGGGTTCAATCTTGCGGTGTCCTTTCCCAGTGACAGTAGGGGCAGCAAGGCACGTATTGTATTGTTGCCATCGAGGATAACAAGATGGGGTTTTTATCATATTGCATGAATTTATCCCTCTACATCATGTCATCTTGCTTAAGGCATTACTCTGTTTTCATGAACTTAATACTCTAGATGCATGCTGGATAGCGGTCGATGAGTGGAGTAATAGTAGTAGATGCAGGCAGGAGTCGGTCTACTTGTCTCGGACGTGATGCCTATATACATGATCATACCTAGATATTCTCATAACTATGCTCAATTCTGTCAATTGCTCAACTGTAATTCATTCACCCACCGTAAAATACTTATGCTCTTGAGAGAAGCCACTAGTGAAACCTATGGCCCCCGGGTCTATCTTCATCATATTAATCTTCCAACACTTAGTTATTTCCTTTGCTTTTTACTTTGCTTTTATTTTACTTTGCATCTTTATCACAAAATATCAAAAATATTATCCTATCATATCTATCAGATCTCACTCTCGTATGTGACCGTGAAGGGATTGACAACCCCTTATCGCGTTGGTTGCGAGGATTTATTTGTATTGTACAGGTACGAGGGACTCGCGCGTAGCCTCTTACTGGATTGATACCTTGGTTCTCAAAAACTGAGGGAAATACTTACGCTACTTTTCTGCATCACCCTTTCCTCTTAAAGGGAAAACCAACGCGGTGCTCAAGAGGTAGCAAGAAGGATTTCTGGCGCCGTTGCCGGGGAGGTCTACGCAAAAGTCAACATACCAAGTACCCCTCACAATCCCTTATCTCCCGCATTACATTATTTGCCATTTGCCTCTCGTTTTCCTCTCCCCCACTTCACCCTTGCCGTTTTATTCGCCTTCTCTTTTCCGTTCGCCTTTTTTTTCGCTTGCTTTTTGTTTGCTCGTGTGTTGGATTGCTTGCTTATCGCGATGGCTCAAGATAATACCAAATTATGTGACTTTACCAATACCAACAATAATGATTTCCTTAGCACTCCGATTGCTCCTCTTACCGATACTGAATCTTGTGAAATCAATGCTGCTTTGCTGAATCTTGTCATGAAAGATCAATTCGCCGGCCTTCCTAGTGAAGATGCCGCTACTCATCTAAATAGCTTCGTTGATTTGTGTGATATGCAAAAGAAGAAAGATATTGATAATGATATTGTTAAATTGAGGCTATTTCCTTTTTCGTTTAGAGATCATGCTAAAGCTTGGTTTTCGTCTTTGCCTAAAAATAGTATTGATTCTTGGAACAAGTGCAAAGACGCTTTTATCTCTAAGTATTTTCCTCCCGCTAAAATCATCTCTCTTAGAAACGATATTATGAATTTTAAGCAACTTGATCATGAACATGTTGCACAAGCTTGGGAGAGGATGAAATTAATGATACGTAATTGCCCCACTCATGGTTTGAATTTGTGGATGATTATACAAAAAATTTATGCCGGATTGAATTTTGCTTCTAGAAATCTTTTAGATTCGGCCACGGGAGGCACTTTTATGGAAATCACTTTAGGAGAAGCTACTAAGCTCCTAGATAATATTATGGTTAATTATTCTCAATGGCACACTGAAAGATCTACTAATAAAAAAGTGCATGTGATAGAAGAAATTAATGTTTTGAGTGGAAAGATGGATGAACTTATGAAATTATTTGCTACTAAGAGTGTTTCTTCTGATCCTAATGATATGCCCTTGTCTACTTTGATTGAGAATAATAATGAATCTATGGATGTGAATTTTGTTGGTAGGAATAATTTTGGTAACAACGCGTATAGAGGAAACTTTAATCCTAGGCCTTATCCTAGTAATTCCTCTAATAATTATGGTAATTCCTACAACAACTCTTATGGAAATTTTAATAAGATGCCCTCTGAATTTGAGACTAGTGTTAAAGAGTTTATGAATTCACAAAAGAATTTCAATGCTTTGCTTGAGGAAAAATTGCTTAAAGTTGATGAATTGGCTAGGAACGTTGATGGAATTTCTCTTGATGTTGATTCTTTAAATCTTAGATCTATTCCTCCTAAGCATGATATCAATGAGTCTCTCAAAGCCAAGAGAATTTCCATTGATGAGTGCAAAGAAAGAACTGCTAGGATGCGTGCTAAGAAAGATTGCTTTATGAAAGCGTGTTCTTCAAATTTCTATGAAAATAAAGATAAAGATCTAAAAGTTATTGATGTGTCCCCTATTAAATATTTGTTTTGCAATATGAATCTTGATAATGATGGGACTGAATATGATCCACCTTTACCTAGAAGGCGTTCCAAAAATTCGGAGTTTTTAGATCTTGATGCTAAAATTGATAAAAGTGGGATTGAAGAGATTAAAACCCTAGATGTTGCTAAACCCACTATTTTGGATTTCAAGGAATTTAATTATGAAAATTTCTCTTTGATAGACTGTATTTCCTTGTTGCAATCCGTGCTAAATTCTCCTCATGCTTATAGTCAAAATAAAGCGTTTACTAAAGACATCATTGATGCCTTGATGCAATCTTATGAAGAAAAGCTTGAGTTGGAAGTTTCTATCCCTAGAAAACTTTATGATGAGTGGGAACCTACTATTAAAATTAAGATTAAGGATCATGAGTTCTATGCTTTATGTGATTTGGGTGCTAGTGTCTCCACTATTCCCAAAACTTTGTGCGATTTGCTAGAATTCCGTGATTTTGATGATTGCTCTCTAAACTTGCACCTTGCGGATTCCACTATTAAGAAACCTATGGGAAGAATTAATGATGTTCTTATTGTTGCAAATAGGAATTATGTGCCCGTAGATTTTATCGTTCTTGATATAGATTGCAATCCTTCATGTCCTATTATTCTCGGTAGACCTTTCCTTAGAACGATTGGTGCAGTTATTGATATGAAGGAAGGGAATATTAGATTCCAATTTCCATTAAAGAAAGGCATGTAACACTTATCTAGGAAGAAAATAAAACTACCATATGAATCTATCATGCGAGCCACTTATGGATTGCCTACCAAAGATGGCAATACCTAGATCTATCCTTGCTTTTATGCCTAGCTAGGGGCGTTAAACGATAGCGCTTGTTGGGAGGCAACCCAATTTTATTTTAGTTTTTTTGCTTTTTTGCTTCTGTTTAGAAATAAATATTTGTTCTAGCCTCTGGTTAGATTTGTTTTTATGTTTTAATTAGTGTTTGTGCCAAGTTAAACCTATAGGATCTTCTTGGATGATAGTTATTTGATCTTGCTGTAATTTCCAGAAACTTTCTGTTCACGAAAACAATTGTTAAAAATCACCAGAACGTGATAAAATAGTGATTCCAATTGCTGCTGATCAATAAACAAATTTCCTAGGTCTTCCTATTTTGGATGTTTTTTTGGAGTTCCAGAAGTTTGCGTTAGTTCCAAATTACTACAGACTGTTCTGTTTTTGACAGATTCGGTTTTTCGTGTGTTGTTTGCTTATTTTGATGAATCTATGGCTAATAAAATAGTTTATAAACCATAGAGAAGTTGGAATACAGTAGGTTTAACACCAATATAAATAAATAATGAGTTCATTACAGTACCTTGAAGTGGTCTTTTGATTTCTTTCGCTAACGGAGCTCACGAGATTTCTGTTGAGTTTTGTGTTGTGAAGTTTTCAAGTTTTGGGTGAAAGATTTTTGATGGATTATGGAACAAGGAGTGGCAAGAGCCTAAGCTTGGGGATGCCCATGGCACCCCCAAGATAATCTAAGGACACCAAAAAGGCAAAGCTTGGGGATGCCCCGGAAGGCATCCCCTCTTTCGTCTACTTTCATCGGTAACTTTACTTGGAGCTATATTTTTATTCACCACATGATATGTGTTTTGCTTGGAGCGACTTGTATGGTTTGAGTCTTTGATTTTTAGTTTACCACAATCATCATTGCTGTACACACCTTTTGAGAGAGCCATACATGATTTGGAAATTATTAGAATACTCTATGTGCTTCACTTATATCTTTTGAGTTATACAGTTTTGCTCTAGTGCTTCACTTATATCTTTTAGAGCACGGTGGTGGATTTATTTTATAGAAACTATTGATCTCTCATGCTTCACTTAGATTATTTTGAGAGTCTTAAATAGCATGGTAATTTGCTTAAATAATCTTAATATGCTAGGTATTCAAGAATAGTAAAAACTTTCTTATGAGTGTGTTGAATACTAAGAGAAGTTTGATGCTTGATGATTGTTTTGAGATATGGAGGTAATAATATCAAAGTCGTGCTAGTTAGTAGTTGTGAATTTGAGAAATGATTGTGTTGAAGTTTGCAAGTCCCGTAGCACGCACGTATGGTAAACGTTATGTAACAAATTTGAAACATGAGGTGCTATTTGATTGTCCTCCTTATGAGTGGCGGTCGGGGACGAGAGATGGTCTTTTCCTACCAATCTATCCCCCTAGGAGCATGCGCGTAGTGCTTTGTTTTTGATGACTTGTAGATTTTTGCAATAAGTATGTGATTTCTTTATGACTAATGTTGAGTCCATGGATTATACGCACTCTCACCCTTCCATCATTGCTAGCCTCTTCGGTACCGTGCATTGCCTTTTCTCACATTGAGAGTTGGTGCAAACTTCGCCGGTGCATCCAAACCCCGTGATATGATATGCTCTTTCACACATAAACCTCCTTATATCTTCCTCAAAATAGCCACCATACCTACCTATTATGGCATTTCCATAGCCATTCCGAGATATATTGCCATGCAACTTTCCACCATTCCGTTTATCATGACACATTCATCATTATCATATTGCTTAGCATGATCATGTAGTTGACATAGTATTTGTGGCAAAGCCACCGTTCATAATTCTTTCATACATGTCACTCTTGGTTCATTGCATATCCCGGTACACCGCCGGAGGCATTCATATAGAGTCATACTTTGTTCTAGTATCGAGTTGTAATCATTGAGTTGTAAATAAATAGAAGTGTGATGATCATCATTTTCTAGAGCGTCGTCCCAAGTGAGGAATAAAAAAAAGAGAGAAAGGCCAAAAAAAGAGAAGGCCCAAAAAAATGAGAGAAAAAGAGAGAAGGGACGATGCTACTATCCTTTGCCACACTTGTGCTTCAAAGTAGCACCATAATCTTCATGATAAGGAGTCTCTTGTTTTGTCACTTTCATATACTAGTGGGAATTTTTCATTATAGAACTTGGCTTGTATATTCCAACAATTGGCCTCCTCAAGTGCCCTAGGTCTTCGTGAGCAATCAAGTTGGATGCACACCCACTTAGTTTCTTTTGTTGAGCTTTCATACATTTATAGCTCTAGTGCATCCGTTGCATGGCAATCCCTACTCCTTGCATTAACATCAATCGATGGGCATCTCCATAGCTCATTGATTAGCCTCGTTGATGTGAGACTTTCTCCTTTTTTTGTCTTCTCCACACACTACAAAAAAATACACTTCCGTGATGATACGTGTTTGTCACAGTAGGTCGCGTTTTTTGTCATGCGTGTACATCCATGACAAATTTATGACAGAATCAAGATAGTCATACCTGTGCTGTCGTAGAAGTGTTCCATGACATTACCAAAATTATCATCACGGAAGTGTCCACTTCCATGACGATAAATCGCGCGTCACAGAAGTGCTTTCGTCAAGGGTGACCGACACGTGGCATCCACCGTAACGGAACGCCGTTAAGCTATCGGGTCAGGTTTTGGATCCGATAACCCGTTAACAGCCCCGACCAATGGGGATTTTCCACGTGTAAAATCATCATTGGCTGGAGGAAACACGTGTCGGCTCATCGTTGGGACAGATGTCATCCACTCATTGGACAGAAGGCGCCTATGATACGTTGACACGTGGCACGGCCCAACAGAGGCCCATTCCTGTGAAAAGGCCGGCCCGTTTGACTTGGTCAAAAGGTGGTGGGTCGGCCCATGGAAAGCCTGTTAACGGCCTGTTCGCATATAGCCCATTTACAGCCCGCTAACCCAAGGCCCGTTACGCCCTATCCGAATTAGGCCCAGTAGCGTCATCTGGGCCATCCAATATGATTCCAGCCCGTTTTCACTTCTGGCCCATGTATGGCCCATGACGTCTTTCGGCCCATATGAGGCCCTATGTAACTCTTGGCCTATTAACGGCACGTGGTGAAACTGGCCCGTAATGAACAGTGTATCACTTTACACCCATTAACGGCCCATGGTGAAACTGGCCCGTAATGAACAGTGTACCACTTTATACTCATTAACGGCCCGTTATTCCGTTGGGCCGTTTCCAGCCCATGTTATCTTTCGGCCTTCTCAGAGCCCATTTATTCTTGGGCTCATTTCCAGCATTCGTTTACTTACGGCCCGTTACTGTAATTTTCTGCTTGTGGGCCAAATTCAGCCCGTGGTTACAATCGGCCCGTTTGTGGTCCGTTAATACGTTGGGCCGTTTTCATAGCGTCATCAAATACGGCCTATTAACGATGGCCCATTATGGTTGGCCCATGAACGGACTATTTCAACTCTAGCCCGTTTACGGCCATAATGCGGTCTGTTTGGCCCATGTTTGGCCAATCGATCATACGGCCCGTATAAGGCCCATTGATGATACGGCCCGCAGAAGGCCCACTGTTTCTACGGCCCGTAGAAGGCCCATTGTTTCTACGGCCCGTAGAAGGCCCACTGTTTCTACGGCCAGTAGGAGGCCCAGTGTCACTACAGTAAATATTAGCCCATGGTTATTGTGGCCTAGTTTTAAAAAATAGGTTATTGCAGCCACTAGCTAACCGTGGAAAAAGAACTGCAATGACTACAAGCAAACAAATAAACAGGACAACAAGGAAATAAATAAGCAAGCAACTAACGCTAGGCTATCACGACTATTACACATATTACATCCACTGGGCATCAAAGTTCGTCACCAGTGCAAATATCGGGAACAAAGTAGCATATCATATACACTGGTTGTCAAAGTTGGCGACCAGCGCAAATAAATGCCGCAGCAAAACAAATCCAGAACTGAAACCACTTCAGAAGATCTCAAGAAACAATATCCTGGGTACCCATAATGCTGGCAAGATGCTTAGCAAGCTTATTAGCTTTCTCTTGTTTGGCGCTTAAATCCTCCAGCGCTTGCTGTTGCACCAGAAAATATGCATCTGAATTCTGCAGGGACTTCCTCAGTCCTTCAGCTTCCTGTCGCAGCACATCTGATCGATGTCTTTCAACTTGAAGTTGAGACTCAAGAAGACGAACTGATTCAGGCAGCGAGTTCGAAGAGCTTGTGCCAGCAGTAGTGGCCAGTAACTCGAACACTACATCAAGACAGGACTTTTGGGTTCCCTCACTGTCGTCAAGATAGTTTTTATCAGCTTTCTTGGAGACCAACAGGGATGTCTCGCTATCTTGAACCTTATCTGCATTACTTCCTTTACCATTGGATAACTCGGTACTGTTCTCCAATATTTTGTCCGCATTCTAAAAGAGAAACAAGCAAACACATCACATGTTTACCATGTTGTATGTGAAACTCATTTTGGTAAATGAGTTCAGTAGTAAAGTGGATAGGATAACAGCATGAAACAAACATATATCTATATACCATGGTCACTTTATGGTCTATATCAAATCAAGATAGAGACACAGTTCAAATAATATTTGTTCAAGACAAAGCAGAATAGACAGAATATAAGTGTGGGTAACTATAGAGCAATAACAACACTTGTAATGTGCATGACATGACAACATAACTGTTTATTCAATTGAAACTGAAATCAACATAGAGCAGGTTACAACAGCAAACCAGTTAAAGAAACAGGTTTAAAACATACCTGTTGCGCCATTGGAGTTTCAATTCCATCCTTCAAATTTGAAAATAGTTGGTATGAGTAAATACAGTAATGCAAGAGCAAAGGAGTATGAACCATAGCTACAGAACCTGACCTGAGAACAAATCTTCTTCTCCTTTAAGCGTTGAGTTGGGATTCGGAGTGGTGGTCCTCGTGCTTTGGGCACTGCAGTTCCCTTACTAACTGCTCGTGTTTGGGTGCTCTGTGGTGGAGACGGTGCTGTGTCAACTGGAACTGGGTTACTATCTGCCGGGGTTGGGGTTAGAAGGGGTGTAGCTGGTTCTCTGTCCAACTGGGTAGGGGTACAATCTGCGAGAGTCTGGGTTATGTGTGGTGGATCTGGTCCTTGGGCAAGTACAATCGTGGTTCTATCTGCATCAACTGGTAGCACTATCTTTTCTGAAGACCGTGTTGTTACTCCCTTAGATACTGCCATCACGCTCTCCAATTCAAATGGCTGATAAACAAGAAAAGTAATTGAAAGTATAGACATTGTATGATAGACAGGTGCAATGGATAGTGGGGAATAAAAGAGGGCATGAAATAATTCATATTTATGTTGTCTAACCAAACAGGATAGCATGACACAATTTCACATATATGATGGCTAACTAAACAGGATAGCATGACACAATTTCACATTATGATGGCTAACTAAAAAAGATGGAAAGACATAGTTCAAAATATGAGACTATGTAAACAGGATGACATGACATAACTATATAATGTGTTTATTAAATAGGTTGGCATGCCATAATTCACATACATTCACGGATAGAATGCCATAATTTAAAATATGATGACTGTAAACACTAAACAGGATGAGATGATATAACTATATGATGTCTTTATTAAATGGGTTGCCATGCCATAATTCAGATAGATGATGTGTATGTACTATGTAAACATGATGGCATGATATAATTCAAATATATGATTTATATAGTAAGCAAGTAAGCAGATGGCAATCCATATATGATGTAAAAACTAAGCAATGCAAGACAACATGCATGACATGGGTAATATAACCCTGCCAAGTTTGAGCATAGACCTCAGGGGGGAAATAGGACTGGTCATCAGTCTCTGAATCCTCCTCTGAGGAGCTCTCTGTAACCAGCAAGATGTCTGCTTCAGCAGGTAGCATTGTCTGCTCTGAATACCTTGTTTTCACTCCAGATACTTCCATCACCGCTTCAAATGGCTGATGCATAGGAAGAGTAGTTGAATATACAAACGTTGTCGACAAATGGAACACGTAATACAAAAAATGATAGCATGATATAATTCACATACATGATGATTGGCTAAACAGCATGGCATTGCATAATTCACATATATAATGCCTTTGCAACAAGATAGCGTTGTATAATTTATATATATAATGTCTTGCAACAAGATGGCAATGCATAATTCACATATATGGTAATTAGACACTGAACAGGTGGCATTCACACAAAGCATGTCTAAACTAATCAAATGACATAGCAATGCGAGACACCATACGCATGATATGAGCAACATAACCCTGC
>NC_057796.1:435518033-435519810 GCF_018294505.1 Triticum aestivum | reverse complement strand
AATAACTGTCATGCATAGGAATAAAACATAGTGAGATTATGTAAGGAGTGCATGCAGAAATCCAGAGTGATGGTAGCAACCTGTGGATAGACCCAAAACCAATAATAGCAGGCAGATAATGGCTTCAGTTAAAAAATACAGATAATGGCTTCTTTACTGTTTGTTTCCCACCCAACATGAAACTCATAGTAGACACCGGAGATTAACCAGATAGTAGATAGATACTATTGATAGCGGCCCCGATATGTACCCCACAACCATTTAAAAACTCAAGTTTGACCATTAGTTTGGAGCTGACTCAGAGTCTAATCGGTGAACAGGACGATAAAGTAGCATGTAATATTAAGCGATGCATAACGTAAGCAGACACGAAAGAGTGCGACCTCTCTTGCGGACCCGTGTAGTCCTCGAGGTCATCTGCTCGGTTGATGATGGTAATGCAGTTTTCATGGCTGCCAGTGGTGGGGAAGAAGATCTGGGGCGGCGAAAGACAGTCTGGAGGCCGGATCCCTGCTGTGCTGGACCCTTCTGTCGTTGGAGCAGCTGAGCTGGGGTGGACGACGGCGCAGCAGGAGCGGGACAAACCACGCAAGGTTTTCTTTGACAACTATCTGTAAGAGAAGTAATTCTGTAAGGGCTCGTTTGAATCGGAGGATTCCAACAATGCAGGGATAGGAAATAGACAGGAATAGGATAGGAATGCACGTGCAAAACAGAGAATTTAAAAACACAGGATTTCTGCCAATCTGGGTGTTTGATTCACAACAATTGGAAGATCACAGGATGCAAAGAAGCATGGTGAGATTAAGTCAAACCACAAGAAAATGTACGGTTATAATGCTATTATGCTACTATCTCTTAGTCTTGTGCTTCATGAATAGGAATTTGAAAAGGAGGACAAGTGAAAATTAAAATTCCTACGTTTTTTCTTTCAAGGAGACACTAAAGGAACAAATCCGTGTGCTCAGTGGACAATATATATAACATGTAGAGTAAAAAAGAGATGCAACAAGTGTACAACCTCTTTGGCGAAGCCATGTCGATCTCAGCGTGATTGGGTTGGCCGGTGAGGATGCTCCGGCTGACTTTGCTGTTGGAGGAGGGGAAGAAGATCTTAGGCGTCTGGAGATGGAGCCCGAGGTACCGCTCCGCTGTGATGGATGGTTTCGTTGTTGGAGCAGCTCCAGTGAGTTGTATGACGCCGAGGCTGAAGCAGGACAAGAGAGACAACGAACAACGTTAACCTGAGTGGAATTCTAATAGCATCTCCAATACATGACGTAAAATACATAACCACAAAGTGCTAGATGTAAAATACATCAGCCGCTCATCTCTGAACTTAACTGTCGAAACTGAACTTAACTGTCGAAACTGAATTTTGCTGTCGAAACTGAACGCACTAGCAAGGTGAGGCTACACGTCGGTCGACTGACTTTTTCATCTCTGGTCAGTCGATTTTGCAGCCGTTGGATACGAAATCAAGGGCCTGCGGTTCATCTTCAACCTCCACCCCCCTGAGCCGCCAGCCACCACCGGCCAAACAGCAGCCCCCCGCCGCCCGCGGCCGGCGGTGCACCGCCCCGCCCACCCCGAAAACACTCCCCACCGCCGGTCCGCCGCCGCCCCGGCCATCCCTCTAGGCCCCCCCGTGCCGAGCTTTTTCTCCGGCGATCCCCACGCCACCGCCGGCGACCACCGCCCCCATCCTGAACCCTAAGATAGATAGTGGGGTACCTCTCCGGTGAGCCCCCCTCCCCGCTTTGCTGGTTCTTCCTTC
>NC_057796.1:435472519-435517599 GCF_018294505.1 Triticum aestivum | reverse complement strand
AAAATCGACTGACCCAAAAGTCGATTCAGTCGACTGAAGTGTAGCTAAATCGGAGCAGCATCGCAAGCAAGAGCAAGAGCGAGAGCAGCAGCGCGAGCAAGAGCAATAGCAAGAGCAGACCAGGCAGGGGACCGAGAGCAAGAGCAGAGCAGCAGCGCGAGCGAGAGCTAAAGCAGCAGCAGCTCCTACTGATGTGGACGTCGCCGCCGAGGGAGCGACGCCGTGGAGGAAGTGGCCGGCGACGCCTCCGTGGATGGAGCCGCGCCGTGTCGGCTCGGGACCGAGCGCCGGCAGCACCGTGAGATCGAATCAAGAAGAAAATGCGGCGATTAGTGTACAACCTCTTTGGTGGCGCCGATTAGGCCGCAGCTTCATCCGAGGAAACGGTGATGATGATGCTCTTCCGGTGGTGCAGGTGAAGACGGCGGTGTGGGAATGGAGGTGGCGCGAAAGACGAGGGGAACGTCGGGGCAGCTCCTTGGAGGTGGAGGACGCGGTGGGTGAGCCGGCGGGATGATGAGATCGACAACGGATCCTCATCCGGTACGGTGGATGAGGGACGTCGAGGTGTTGCTGTGGACGACGTCGTCGGGGAAGAGGCTCCGACTGGGTGGCGGACGGAGCAGGGTGTGGGGTTTCGTCGCGGATTTTCGCGGCCTCGGTGTACAAATGGGTGGGCGGATGGGATGGCAGTGGGGAATCATGGCTTAGAGACGCGCTTGTCCGAAATGTGGGGTATGTTACGAAAGTACCCCCACCGATTTGAGGCGGTTCTTTCGGTTCAGGGGTACCACGGGCATTTCACGTGTCGGGATTTCACAGGAGGTGGGAGTTTTCACGCGCGTTGTAATTTCGGAATAGCAAGGCGCGGGTTGAGATGGAGGGAGTTGTCGGAGCACAACGAGACAAAGATATATCTTATATTTCGGGCTAACAAGGCGCGGGTTGAAATTTCCGGACAAGCCTAACGTGTACTGTACCAAATCAATGCGCACTACAAATGTCATTCAAAACTTTGAATTCATGTTATGTTCAATTAAAATATTTCTCTACGTGTATAATGCATGCAACCTACTACTCAAATGAACGTTTTAGTGCATTCCAAACGTATATACTACCGCTTCAATATGAACTAAATTTGAATTCGTTTCTCTATTTGAATAAGATCTACAGTAATGATTGTTGTGAAGTCAAAGCATTTGAATTCATTTATCTGTTTTAATAAGATCTACAATCATCATTATTGTCAAGTTAAACCATCGTTTGTGTATTATCTTCACAGCACACACATGATTAGTCTCGAGTTACATATGAACTATGTGTACTATATGAACTCGAACTAGATTTTTTGAATCCACTTTATTTTGATTTCAAATCACATTACGTTTCTAGCTCTAGCTAGATCTTCATAACCTAAACCATGTCTCATATGTATAATGTGTTTATCACATTATGTATGGTGCCCCGCCCCCTACGCCTACAAGTATTTAGATGTGAGTTGCAAACACCACACATTACCACAAATTCAAATAAAATGTGAGAATGTTTGATATATAGTATTGTTTAGATTGTTCGATATTTAGTTGTAAGCTACAAACGCCACACATTATCACAAATTCAAATAAAATGTGAGATTGTTTGATGTATAGTATGGTTTAGATTGTTCGGCATTTAGCTGTGAGTTGCAAACGCCATGCATTATCACATTATGGTGTAACATGCGCACAACACGTGTATCACCGCTATATTCATGCATGCAATGTTTAAAACACTATGATCTCCTATTCAAATATATGAATCCACTTTCATATCAAATTATGATCTTTGTTAGTCTCTTACACCCACACAATCCTCTAACCTTTCTAGCTACCACTAACTTTCTCTCGTGCATGCACACGCCCTCCTCGCCCTCCCCCTCCCTCGGCATTCTATCCACCGGGCACATTGATTTTTCTCTTTAGGTCGTTCTCCCAGAGTCTCCATAACTCCTTTCCGACACACACCGATCGATAAACCTCTCCAGCGATGCCTGCCTACAACATACACACACACCTTCAATCTCCTCCTTTATGTGTCCTTGCCTCGTGTCTCTCATACGGTCAGACACACGTGTAAACTCTCGCCCCTCTTTTCATCGATCTCACAACCGCACACTCCTCCCCCTATCTAGCTAGTAGTTGGGCCTCTCGCACCACCTCCTAGCTCCATTCTCTTTGTCTATCCGTCTCGCTGGGCCTTATTTGCCTCTAACAAATGGACGTACACCGACTGATCTCTCGCTATACATATAGCTAGCTAGGTCCTTATAACTCGTTTTTACCCACACGTCAATCGATCTACCTCATTAGTTGTGTCTCTCCCTTCCTCCGACAAACAACAATTGATCTACCGATCTAGTTAGGTTTGCTTACCAAACACATGGTTCCCCTTCATCATCCATGGATGCGTCCCAACAGATCTATCACGCACAGGCACACACAGAAACACATCCCCACTCTTATTGATAACATTGCAGTTCCACCCTCAGTTTGTCTAGTAGGCCTCTCCCACCATCTTCGAGAAGCAACTCCATCACCCATCCAGCACTCTACCCCTCTCCCTCCCTCTCCCTCCCTCTCTCTCTCCTCTCTCTCTCTCTGTCCCATCATATTTCCGTCCTTCAGTTATGTATGGATGTCGACCGATCTCCCTCAAGACATAACTGGGTCTCTCCTTCTCAACACATATACGAGTCGTTCTACCTCTATAGTTAGGCCTCTGCCTACCCCTCCCCCACCCCCTCCCCCCCACACACCGATACATCGAGCACTCTAGTCATGTCTCCCTGCCACACACAAACTTGACATGTGCCCTCTAACGTTCTGGTAGGCCAGTCGCCCTATATCTTTGACTTGCATACACACACAATTTCGATGGCTCTCTTCATCGATCTCGCACCCACCCACTTGATCCTCTCTTCGACTCTATCGATAGCTATGACCCCTCCCTCTCTTCTCGTGGATTGCCCGACCCTCTATGTATGATATGGGTAGGCCTCCATTTCACACACATTGCATGCAAAATTTTGTTTGAGATGTCATCGACACATATTCCCACAAATAATTCACGAAATCAACCCCCCACCCCACCCCCACCCCAAAACAAAAAACACTCACGAACTCGGTTTGTATCTCTCACACACACCCACGTAGGTGGGGGACGTGCACGAAGAGAAGAGGTGCATGCACGGCGCACGTACTCCCGTCTCTTTCCCAACCACACCCGCGTGGGTACATGGTGGAGCTCATTTCTGTACGAAAAAGGCAGCCCACGTGGTAATTTGGCACGTGTACTGGTTGTCCACTTGGTGGAGGGAGGATCGTCTACCACGGGTGAACGAACAAATTGCGACTTGACGTGTTATGTCAAAAAGAGAGGCAAACCATGTTGGGCCTACCTTAGAGGCAAGGCTCTATACACTGGAGTACTTTTGATGTGTCCCGTCAACTCGCAGAACGAGGAGAAGTTTGCTTAGTACGCCGTATCCCCCGCCCACGGGCGCGGTGGCTCGCAGGATGAGGTGAAGCTTGCTCCGCCTTACGTCCGCTCCCTCGCCCATGCGCGCGGTGGCTCGCAGGACGAGGCGAGAAATTTACTACTCCCTCCGTTTACTCCTCGTCCCTACTACTTTGGTTATAAAGATTATATCATATTGTTTGGAATATATATGTCCTTTAGTAGATTTCAATATGAACTACTAGTACATACTCCAAACACTGATGTATATAGACATATTTTAGAGTGTAGATTCACCTATTTTGCTCCGTATGTAGCACTCTCCCTCGACCCTCGCCCACGTGGTGGACGTGCAGCAATTCATTCGGTCTCATATAGCCAGAACGATATATACTGCACTACCATTATTGCTCGACTTCCCGAAGAGGCGAAGAGCCAATCGCAAGGTTAATATTTTGGAGATGCCAAGCGCAAGGTTATAGGAGAACGAGTAGTAGGTGCCGCGTCATTTATAAATAAAGTTTTTTTTTCTTCAGTGGCACGTACGCAATATGATAGGTTCATATGGAGAGAAAAAGAAACCGCTCCACTATATACATAGTCAAGACGGGCCAGCCTACACGGTTGCTTGCTGGGGTTGCTCTCTTCACATTCTCTCGCACAAAACGACTGTGGCCACATCTCTAACATCCCGGCGGATCACGTCCGCTTGGGGAAGGGGTGGATGCTTAGTGTAGATGTGGTGGCCGTCGCCAACGGCGAAAACCCATTGTCGGCACGTCCCGATCAGGGGTCCCCGCCGTTCTCTCTCACAAAGACGGTGAGGTTGCCTTCGTCCCTTGCTCACTGCCGCGACGTGGGCAATTGCCGCCTCCCGCCGCCCTCCTCAAGGTTGAGCTATGTCCCTCAGGTACAACTCCCTTTACAGCCGGCTTGCACCACTGCTCCAGCTGCCCACATCACTCCCTGTGGATATTTCTCTACTTCTTTGCCCCGCACATATCTCTACTGGCTTCTACGTACTGTATTTGTGACGAGTTTATGTCTCATCAACTAGTCCCAGTAATCTTATTCTAATCACGCTTCTTAAATTTCTTTGCCACAGGGATGCTCATCTCGATTTTGGTGAAACTGCACAAAATGATCCGATGGTCAAAAGGTTGCAAACTTCATTTATTAGGAAGCTCGAACGTTGCTAGCAAATTGAAGCCTGGTTAGGGTTCACGGTTCAAGGGCTAGGGACTGCATGGATCGTTTTTTTCTTTAGCCGCCTCTGTTCCAAAATAAATGTCAACTTTAGTAGTAGTACAACTTTGTACTAAAGTTTGCACAAAGTTGAGACACTTATTTTGGAACGGAGGGAGTACATATTTGCTATGATCTGTCAATCATTGAGATGCAATAGCATGCATGTTAGTCTCCTTTGTATTTGATGAAATGTTGCAATGGGCAACCTTGGATGTAAGATACATGTAACAGAAGCTGGAAGCTTCATAGCATTGTACAAATTTATCTCGCTGATAAATTACAGTACGTACTATACTAGTACTTCCTCCGTTCCTAAATATAAGTCTTTGTAGAGATTTCACCATGAACCACATGCGGACGTATATAGATGCATTTTAAGTGTAGATTCTTTCATTTTGTTCCGTATGTAGTGGAATCTCTACAAAGACTTATCTACTAGTAATAGCTAGCCCCCACTACTAGGAATTCTCTATCCTCTCCTTGAGCCACATCATCAAAATTGATGTAGCTGTTAGATGAAGTAAATCAGTCCATAATAGCCGTCTGATCTAGACGTTGAGAGGCTCCGCACTAAGCCACATGCAAGCATGCAGAAATACCATGGCACATGCATGTGAGTGGGTTTTAAATGTCATCAACATGTCTGCATGCAAGCATACACCGGTAGCATGCATGTAAGTGAGCTTTTAAGTCCCATTAACATGTCAAAAAGAAAAATATAATCCCATTATGCAGTAGTAGTTGGCTGATCTTTTTTCCTTACGTGGGATGATCTAAATGATGATGGGAGTTTATTTAGTTTGGCTACCACATTTGTCATGCGGTTATAGAGTTTTTTTTAGTTCTATGAAATCTATAATTTTGCGCAGAGAGATATACCGCTGTTCCACGGCAACGCGCGGGGACTCATCTAGTAATATTTAGGAATGGAGGGAGTACTATGTAAAGAGTTAGGTGTCGCACGGTGATAGTGTGAGGTGGGCCATGTAATCACTGAGCCTGTGTGTTTTCACTGCTCTTGCACGCCTCCGCTTTAAGAATGGAGAAAATTGTAATCTAGTACTAGTACCTCCTTTCGCCGAAAGCGTGGGACATCCAGCAGTCCTACCACCTCAGTAATAAAGACCAATGAGCCGTCAAATCACATAGACCCAGCAGTAAGTTGGACGGACGAAGCAACCATCACTCTTGCGCCAGTGAGAGGTCGCGTCCGCTCTGCCCGGGCATGAATGCGGCACCGATTCTTTGGAGCGGCGCTGACCGTTCTAGGCGGGAAGCGTGCGCGGGCGATGGAGGGGCTTTGGGTGGGCCAGGCTGGTCAGGAGCGGGCGTGGCAGCTGTCCACATGTCCCTACCGGACACGCGCGGAAACGAGAGGATGCACCGACTCTCGCGGCTAAAATCTTACTACACTACACAACATCTCTCTGTAGGAGTAGGTCGATCTGTCGCTCTCTCTAACACACACATGCTGTTAAACACACACACACACACACGCACACGCACGCACCTTGGTCCCGTTGCACCTTCTAACGTGACTTATTACACCTAGACGGAGGGAGTAGTAAGTATACGAGATACGGTGGCACACTGACTTAAGTCGAATACAAGTGCCCAAAATTTGTGTGCATGTTATAATAAGGATTCACTTAAAATAGTACGTGAGCAAACAAAGGGATCAATTGGACAGTGTTCCCGAGCAGTAGCGAGATGTGTGAGGTAAGATACACCGCTGGCGCTTTTAATTTTCTTATTAATTTGTTTGTTTCACCCTCTGACTGGTGGGACCCAACGTACTACGTGGAGAGAGGTAAGGTGACTAAGCCTGCATTATTTCTGCACCACTGTGGATAGTCTTACCACCAAAGCCACATGACAAGATTATGATTGAAATCCTAATGACTCCCCCACACACACAAAACACGGCATGCTTGTCACACGAATGCAGGAATGTATAAAAGGTTATTTCCCTCTCGTTGAACATAACGGGAGGGATGTGTAGCTGGTTAGCCTGTTCGCTCATGAAACTTGAGGTCTCGGGTGGATTCTTTGACTGGTCAAAATGTTTTCTAGGGTTTGCACGCTTCACACTCTCTCTCCAGTATACACGCTGGAGCCTCAGCGCTTGTAGTTGCTCTCTTCACACTCTCTCGCCCTCTCCCGCTGGAGCCTCAGCGCTTGTAGTTTCTCTCTTCACACTCTCTCGCCCTCTCCAGATCTAAACAAGACTTCGTTGGCCTCTCTCTCCCCTCACTGCTGCTCAAAGAGCCGGCAGGATCCGTCCGTCGGGAAGGGAAGGAGGCTTAACGTTGTCGCCGTCGGCGAGGGACTACCGGCGCAGCTGTTCACTTTCCACCCAGCGGCGGCGCGGGAGGGCCTCCGACCCCTTCTTCTTCGCCGCCGTCCCGTCGCCCACCGAACCACGCCTCAAGAACCTTAAGGTATAATTTACTTACTCCACATGCATTGCTCTAGCTGCATGTATACCATGAATCTAGGACGTGGTTCAAAGAGGAAAGGAGTGGGGGAAAGTAGTGGGAAAAGTTGTATATAGCATGAATCTAGGACGTGGTTCAAAGAGGAAATGAAGGGGGAAAGTTGTATAGCATGAATCTAGGACGTGGTTCAAAGAGGAAAGGAATGGGGGAAAGTAGTGGGGAAAGTTGTATCGCATAAATCTAGGACGTGGTTCAAAGAGGAAAGGAAGGGGCGAAAGTACTAGTTCAAAAAGGAAAGGAAGGGACAAGGCGGTAGAGTTTGAGCAGGACTAGATTTGCTGTGCTCACATAGGGAAAGGTGTCTAAAGATAACAAAACTGGGACCAACACAAATATGCTCCTTGGTTGTTTGTTCTTTGTTGCAACAGACTGTGCATGACCACAGTACATCGGTAGATGCACATGGTGCTGGTGCGTCCACTGTCCCGTGCAACTCATTAGGTGTTGTTAATCTAAGGCCCTGTTTGGTTAAAAACTCCCTAGTCCCTACCTGCTTGGTTCCAGGGACTAAACATGGACTAGAGGTTATTAAATGACATGCTAAAAGACCATGTTACCCCTAGTAATGAACTAATAGAGACAAGGTGCGATGCGTGGCAGGGGCAACTGTTGGAAAAAGTCCCAAAAAGACTCCCTCGGGGTCTTCTTTCTTTAGTCCCAAATGCCCACTTTTAGTCCATAAAAGTCCCTCCTGTTTGGTTTAGATGGGACTGACACGGAGTTTTTTTAGTCCCTACACCAAAATGTCCCTGTAAACAAACACCCTCTAATAATGCCGCTGGAAAATTGATGCAATGCCACAGTTAAAAGCAAATTACATGTTTAAAGAATTTTATTGTTAATATAATCTCTATGTTAATATTAATCAATGCCACCGTTTGAGAAATGCTACTGTCTTGCTTTCTTTCCCATTTAGATAAGGTAGATACTTCTTTTTGTTGGCTTCTGTGTCATCCACCGTTATTGACCACTAATTGTTTCCTCTGCACCTCTGTGTAAACAGGGTTATCTATTTCACCTCGTTGCCATTGTGACCTTTTGTTGCACTGCACAAAACACTTTTGTTTTAAGAGTGTTTTGTGCAGTTCAACCAAAATGTCACACCGACAACGTTGCTTGATTGCTTGATCTTAGTGGAACTGCACAAGAGGAGATCTTACTTCCTATCCGTTAAGGCGAATTTGGTTTAGATCTTCTTCTTGTGAGTTGTTTGAATTCCGCATCATGAGAGGTCAGTACTAGCCTTCTTTCACATGATTCTACAGTGTGCTTTCATATGTTGTGCTACTTGTACGATAATGTTGCTTGATTTTAGTGAACTGCACAAATGGAGACAAGACTTCCAATCTGTATGTGCACCGTAATATCTCATTGAGGTAAGATAAGGATATTTCACAACTGCTGGCCTGTATTTTGCCACTTTCATCAGAAAACTAAGTTTAGTACTATACTTGTGCTCCCTAATTGACATGCCAAACCTTACATTGAAGGCGAGGCTTGTCTGTTATTGAACCAAGTGATGAAGGGGAAGAACAAGCGGAAGAAAAACAAAAATCAACTCTCGGTGCTGTAATGAAGCACTGGAACTGTGATGACACAAGTAATGATATAGTTTTGCGTCTTAATTTATTGCTATGGCTGGAACGAGCAATTGTTTTGCCACTGATTTGATGCCACTCTTAATGTAATATGTAATTATCTCTACTTGTGCAAACAGGGATATTCTTTGAAGATACCATATATTTTAGTGGAACTGCACAAGAAGATGTTGGAAACATTAAATTAATCGAGGAGTATATAGTAAGCATGGCCACCACCGTAGATAGCAACAGATGGTTCCGGAGAAGTGCTTCATCTGTATGCTCTACACAATAAGCCTCCTGACAAAGGTTGGTACTCGCCCGCTGATTTCATCCATATGATTGAGCTTTGTCATCTCTATTGGTGTTGTGCTACTGTTTAGATACTGTCATGAAAAAGTGGTATTGTCCTTGAGAAGTGCTTCATCTGTGCTATTTTAAATATTTCCTTTCCTTTTTTTCGAGCAAACAGGGATGCTAGCATTTAGTAGTCCTCTTGTCTTTGCACAACAGGATCATATTCCTCTGAAGAAGAATATGGAGTACGTGAAGTGACTAGTTCCGATTATGCCAGGATGAAGAAGCCCTGTCTATCTTCTCATCAGAAGGAGCAGTTGAAGGATGGTTACATTACTCCCCACAAGACCAAACTAACTTCAGCTCAGAAGGACTGACAAATCTCCATTTTTTTGCCGTGATGCGCGAGTACAATGTTGTTCTAGGATTCTTTCTGGTGAGTTCCATTTTTCTAAAAGTGTGCTCTACATGGACCATGTATGTGCCTGTTAAAACTGTCAATTCATAGTACTGTTTGCTTTATACTAATCACTTTTTTGTATTTGTGCAAACAGGGGTGCTCAGCTTGATTTCAATGGGAACTGCACAAAATGTTCATGAATACATCGAATCATTCATTTCCACCACAAGAAAGGAGGTGCCGATAAGTTCAAGGCGTTGCAACATATAAGGGCGAAATCATACAAGCTACGCGCGAATTTGGTTAATTTTGATGGAACTGCACAAAAAGAACAGCTGGTTTATTTAGCACGAGGTGCCATGTCAATGTCCGAACTGATGGCAAACCCTGCCCATTCCACAATCGTAGGCATTTGATATTTGGAATGGGACAACCTTGTCAAATTTTGCTCATTGATTTTAGCAAGACATGCGTTTGATATTTTCGAATGGGATGCCCTTTGCTGTCAGCAGCGTCGATCAATTTTTCTTTATTCTTTAGTTATGAAGTAAATATTGCCTCTGGCATGTGAGTAGCTGAGATGCATAATCATCGATTGTTTTGAATGTTCTCTATGAATTGCCAGGCCTATGTGTTTGATTGCAATGTACAGAAACGCTAAAAAGCTGCTCAAACTCTTTGTACTCCTTCTGTTCCTTTTTACTTCACACATTGTGAAAGTGCATACTTTTTTGTATAAGATTGGTCAAAGTAGAGATACTTTGACTGCAGACAAAACTTGTATGCAGACTAGAAAGGACCGGAGGAAGTACATGTGAAACTGCTGCAAACGAGGTGATCACCCTGGGAATAATGCTAGTACGTATTGTTTTGCATGTTCATCCAATGCCAGTGATATAGGAATTCGAACTAATCGAAATAAATTCATTCATACACGATCGGATTTCATATAAACATGCCGGATTTCATTACATTTCATACATTCTTCAACTAAAAAGGGGTGCGCTGGAGGTATAATTAATTAACTGAAGCTACCCACCTGTGTCCCGCTGAGCCGAACAGAGGCTTCAGTGACTTAACTGCAGGTGCAGTTGCGTAACTGACATGTGGCCTGTTGGGCCCACGTGTCAGTCAGCCAACTGCACCAGCAGTTAAGTAGAAGCAGCGTTCTTCTCCAGCGCAGCTCTCCGACTCCACGTCGCCGCCAAGAAGCTAACCGGCCGTCAATGATCAACCCGCCTAGCTTGGCTTCAACCGGAGGGTAGCAGCGGTGGCCTTACTTGGACCCGAGCGGCGGCGACGTACCGTGTTCTACTCTTCCTCGTTTTCTGTGTGGCGCGGCCTCGTTGGCAGCGAGGCGGGGCCTCGGCGGAGCCGGCGATGTCCTCTGTCTCGTTGCCGGCGGGCGGCGCCTCAGCGGAGCGGTGAAAATCCTCCCCCACGTTGCCGGCAGGGTGGGGCCTCGGCTGAGCCGGCGATGTCCTCTGCCTCGTTGTTGGCGGGGCGGGGCCTCGGCGGAGCCGGCGGTGTCCTCTGCCTCGTTGTTGGCGCCGCGGGGCCTCGGCGGAGCAGGGCCTCGTCGACGCCAGCGGAGCGGGGACTCGTCGGAGCCGGCATTGTCCTCTGCCTCGTCCTCGGTCTCGCCAAACAGCGCCTCGCCCGCTTCATCGCCCTCTTTGCTAGCCTCTTTGTAGGCGGCCGCAGCATCCGCCACCCGCATGCGGTACCGCCAGCGCTCGAGGCGGCCCTTGCGGGCGGAGCGGTACGAGTCGAGCAACGCCTCCTGCTCCGCCCGCTCCGCGGCGATCTGCTCATCCGCCTGCAGGTGCTCCTGGAGGAGATGGTGGTTGTAGGCGGCGTCGGCCTGCGCCTCCCGGAACTGCTCCTCACGCATCTGCCTCACCCTGTCCATATATTGGGCACGGGCCTCGCCGATGGTCATGGTGCAATGCACCGGCGAGGATGGCGTGGAGGAGGGGGTTGGCGCCGGATCGTCGACTACCAGGTTCTCCATTGGGACGTCGTCGTCCTCCGGCTGCCTGCCGGCCAGCTGGTCGGCAGCAATGGCTGCCATCTCCTTGTGGTCCGTCGTCCGCCCGTCCCGAAGAGCGCTGGAGTGCGAGGAAGCCATGGTGGGCAGTAGTGGTGTGGACAGGAGAAAGGGAACGGATGCGGATGACTGCGGCTATGGCCGGCGCAGCAGTTTATTTAGCAATGGTAGGCGGGCGGAGGGACGGACATGTGGCGCCGGAGTAGCCGCCTCGGCAACCGCGTATCATTAATGTGGGCGGCAGATGGACGGAGGGACGGCACTTGTGTCGTTTGAAGGCGGAGCAATCGCCTGCACCGGGAAGCGGGGCGGGCGGCGCTGACTGTTTCGCGCGGAAAGCGCGCGCGGGCGAGGAGATGACTTTACTTGGAGAGGATGACAATGGGGATCCACCAGGTCGATAGCCTCACGTACGCAAGTGCCTCCTTATATATATATATATAATTTATTTTGCTTTCTCCTGGTTTCCTGACATCACGGTCCCACACCATTGTCAACCTATGTATTAGTCAATAAACGAGAGAATTGCACAAGAAGCGGCCGACAGCTGGGACCAAGCAGCTCGAGCAGTATTTGTGTTTTTGAGGTGTGAGCATTGCAGAGTTTTTCGATGTTTAGCCCAGATATTAATTTTTCTCCTCTGAACAACAACGAAAACATCGCTGCAGGTATTGTGGCACCCCGGCTCAGAGTGACCGGTTTACCTTGCATTGCCAGCCCAGAGATCATGTCTTCTGGCAACACACAACATATTGATATAGAAAACAACCGCTTTATTGATGCTAGCGGAACAGAGTTCATATTACAACAGTGGTCGAGGCCAAGCGGCACACTCGGTGCGGCGGAACAATATGTACATTATTTAGTGAACATAAAGGGGCCTCGACTCGAACAACTACGTGGCAGCGGAATAACGTCGTAGCGGAAGCTCCATATCACAGGGACACTGATGTGGACACGATCTAAACTCGAACAGCGCTCCTTTCCAACGAGACTTTCCTGAAATCTGGCATGACACGCCAGGTCAGTGCATTGAATGTACTTGCAAGCTCACAACAAGCATAATCATAATGACAAACAATATCATAATATTTAACCAATTATTAATAATGCAACATTATATGTCAACATGCTGTGATCAAGCCCGAACGTCCCTCGGGACAGCTTACCAACTGTGATCATCTCTGGACCACAAACACACCACCATAGTGGTCTTTCTCAAGAACAACTCGTGATCCTTACGGCGATCACAACCACGACCATCATTTGGTCCCAAATACCTCGATGGCCTTTCTGCCATCCATTGACAATACAAAATTCATAGCTTAGTGTGCATTTTTTATTAAACGTTGACTCATGGTGGGACTTAGTACGAGGTGTCCGTGACCGTGGACTCGGCTATCGATAGATTATACACTCTGCAGAGGTAGCACACTGTACCCACACCATGGAACACATGGCCTCGCATTCCCATTCGGGTGGACGAACGGCATTCCGACAAAACCCCTCCATTGCCGCAGCACTCTCCCGGCCACTCCGACCCAAATCCCCAACGGTCTTTTGGCTGTAATAATTCTTCACAAACTCACACGCATATACCCCTTGCGATTTCTAATCTCTTTTACCCTGTTTTGAGGAGAGAAAAAGATCAAAATTAGAATTTGTCCAAAAAAATTGCAGGGGCACGCACCTGCCCAGCCCAGCTCGGCTGCACGATTGCATCGCGATCCGCAAGATCACTGGACTCCGCACGAGGGCACAACATGATTGAAAGTTTCCGAAACTTGCTGGTTTTGGCGTTTGCTAGTATCAAGTTTCAGAACTTGAAACATGGTGAGGTTTAAAAAAAATGTCAAAGCCTATTCGAAAGTGTTCTTAAAAGCCCTCTTAGCAGGAAACACGAATATGCATGCCACAAATCCTAGTGCGGTTTCTGAAACTTGCTGATTTGGCGTTCGCTCATATCAAGTTTTGGAATTTGAAACTAGGTGAAGTTTTAAAAACTCGTCAAAACCTACTCAAAAGTTGTCTTATTTGAAAACCCTCGTCACAAGAAACACGGATATCCAAACTCCTATGGCGTTCGCAAGATTCAAAAGATTCAAAATTGAAAGCCAAAATAAACGGGGTCGGTGCCCCGCAGCTGCATACACAAATCCTCTCTCAAATTTGACGCTTTTTCTATGGGATAGGTTCGCTTTATGACGGCAATGGGAATAGAGAAAACAGTAAACTGGAGGATGGGATTTGTTAATGATCTTACTAGCTGTATGTAGGCCTGTGAAAGAAATCTCAAGGCATGTCAAATACGTACGGCAGCGACATTTCACTTGCTCAGCCTTCGAGCAAATAACTTGCTTGTAAAAAAAAAGCTGCTGTAGTTTTTCTCAAATTTAGGAGCATAGCTCCCAATTTTAATTCATGAAAAAGGACTCTAAAATCATGAAGCAAGCGCAAAAACGACTTCGTCAGGTCTACATGGCGGCTAGGGAGCTGGTACAGCCGATCTGAGGGTGGACGTGTTATTTTGTCTTGCGAGCCTGCGCGCTCCTCATTAGGCCTTGGCCTTGTAATATGCTTGCAATCCGGCTTCGAACCCTTCCCGTTATTAGCTGATACTAATGCCGTGGGCTTTTGGTTGTGCCTGTGTACTGACTATCCGTCGATACTCTGCCTGTTTCCGTTGTGTGCTTTATTAATTTAAAGCCGGACACCTCTAACGTCTTCGTTCTAAAAAAAATAAAAAATGAAACTGATAAATACAGAACAACTGTCTCAGCTGGCCCATCAAAATAAAGGTTCAGCAAAGCTAGTAAAACCTCACACCACATACTTAATCCCAAAAACAGAATGTGAAAGCCAAAGAACCACAATATCTGGAAACAACTACTAATTATTACAGCCAAAAGACAAGTACTAATCCTCTGATATTACGGGCTACAGGACTGGACGACAAAACAACTGCCTCTCCCATAGAGGACTCTCTGTAATAAGCCAGCAATTCTGAGAATCATCGGCGCCACCCCTTCTTTCTGCTGATTTTTTTTAAAAAAAAGCTAATTCATTACGGTTATACTCCCTCCGTTCCTAAATATATGTCTCTGTAAAAATTTCACTATGAACTACATACGGATGTATATAGATGCATTTTAAGTATGGATTCATTCATTTTGCTCCGTATGTAGTCCACATAGTGGAATCTCTATAAAGACTTACATTTAGGAACCGAGGGAGTATTTCGTACTCCGTAGTTATCAAGGAGTATCCATTGTTTCATGCCAGTGGTTACATCTCGTCAAAAGAAGAAGGAAATATGTCATGCTAACTTTGTATTGTATATGAAATTAAGCAACCCGTGCGGGGCACTCATGATCATTAGCAGACATGCACAATGGACTCACTCACTCACTAACGCAGACGACGCAGCCTATTGATAAATTCAGATTTATGATTCGCAGATGTATAGTCCCTTTATTCGTTCCTAGTGTTGTTACATGGAAAATCATAATGGAACTACTCCCTCCGTTCCAAAATAGATGATCCAACTTTGTATAAAGTTAGTACAAAGTTGGGTCATCTATTTTGGAACGCAGACGACGCAGCCTATTGATAAATTCAGATTGATGATTCGCAGATTTATAGTCCCTTTATTCGTTCCTAGTGTTGTTACATGGAAAATCATAATGGAACTAGTTCCTTTTCCGGTCATCGTTGATGGCAACATTCTCGATGTTTTATGCACCAGCTGTGGTAATCCAGGAGTAGGTTTTTGGAAGCATCTTAGATCTTTTTCTGTTCATCAAAACATGCTATGTGCATCACTTTTATTCTTTCAACAAACAACATTGGTTCGCTATTAGACATGCACAACGCCATATACATGAACAATTCCGTAGCTTGGCTAGAATTGAACCAAGGAATAACCAAAGAAGGAAAAAAGACACGCAGTGAAAGAATCGCCAAATTTTACAACATGAACTCGCTTGCAGGTTGAAGCAAACCATTGAGATCTTTCACGTTGCATACACGTACGTGCGCAACGTACTCCACTTATTAGTGGTGGTTGATTGCGCGGCAGTTCTTCCTGATCTGGCCCTGGTAGCCCGTCTTGACCTCGATACCGGCCATCTTCACCATGGCCTTCTCGAACCTGCCCTCCCACCACCCGGGCATTTTGCCGTTCTCCACCACCATTCTCGCCGTCTCCGCCGATGTCATGAGCGCCGCGTCAGAGGTGAAGAGCACCGTGTGCGACAGCACGTTCTTGTAGTACTGCCTGTCCAGCTTGTTGGGCGTGACCACGTCCTGCATCACCGTCGGGTCGTTGCCGCCCGGCGTCGCGTCGGCCGGGCACTGTCCCCTGAGGAACGCGGCGAGGCCGCCGTTGATGTCGGAGGGGGTGTTGAGGCGGTCGGAGACGAAGGACGAGCAGTGGGAACGCCCGATGGTGTGCGCGCCGGAGAGGACGACCAGGTCCTCCGTGTTGAGGCCCTTGATGACGAAGCTAGCGACGAGGTCGCTGAGGTTGGACGTGGGCGGGACCAGGAACTTGAGCGGCTCGGAGGCGTTGGAGAAGGTGCCGTCGCGGCGGCCGGACGGCATCTGGAAGTTTACCTTGCCCCTGCTGAGGATGCAGGACGCGTCACGGGCCGCGAAGGCGACGATGTCTGCACAGGAGACGACGCCCGGGCAGGCCGCCTCCAGAGCGTCCTTGATGGCGTCAATCAGCTCGAAGCCGCGCAGGGTAGGGTCGTTGGGCGGGCTGAGTTTCTCCGGCGTCGGGCTGAACGGGGTCGGGTCCAGGAGGACGGAAGCATCACAGCCCTAATCATCATCAACTCAACGAGATTAATTAATCAATCTGGCTAATCGGCTGTACACACATATGTTTGCAAATTGGTTTCTTGCAGTACCTCGACGAAACAGTCGTGGAAGAGCATGCGGATCATGGCGGCGCCATTGCCGGGGTTCTGGGAGATGGCCTTCTCCATGACGCTCTTGACGACGGCCTCCGCCTGGGGGCACTTGTCGTGGTAGTAGCCGATCTCCAGTGGCCAGAAAGGGCTGGCCTGGCACCCCACAGCGAGGAGCAGCAAGGCACAAGCCACCAAAACCTGCAGCTTTGCAGCAACAGCCGCCATTTCTATTTCTTCGAAGCTAGCAGCTAGCTTGCTTTCTTGACTAAGATTGGAAATAGGAAGAGAGATCAAATCTGAGAAGTGTTCGATCGGTGGAGAATGCTTGTCTGTTGCTATAGCTCGAGCAGCAAGATACTTATATATAGGTGGCCGAGATCAGAATTCATATATAGGTCGGCATGTGCTTACAATTAACAAATGATTATCTTGGCTTCATTGGAACGTTACTGCACCGGTAGTTGGCACCAATTCGTTCCCACCCAGTGGCGCGAAAATTAATCAAAGGGCGTCTTCGGTAATGATATGATACACAAAAAGGATGTTTTGTAGTAGTAACAAACAGCTAGCAGCTCACTAACCCTGATGGTTACATGCGGTTGACTCGACTGATGTATGAACCGGTCATACGCATAAGCTGGAGCTAGTTATTTCGTAATAGCGAGATTGAGCAGCTGATTGGCGAAGCCAGCTCCGTGTTTCCTTCTTCACCGTGCCAGTTGCAGATGGGAACGCCTGGTTTTCCGGTCGTTGAGAGGTCAGGTTAATTTTAAGAACGTTTCGTCTGTGCGAATAAATATACTTCTTCAAATCCGTTAGGACTTTTAGCTAGAAACGAATAAATATACTTCCAGCAAGAGAAATTTCCACTTCCTTTGAGGGCACGCGCGCGGGCGTCAACTTCCCTCGGAAGAAAAAGAAGGGAAAAGAATGGCAGTACGTATGAGCTTTTAGCAGGTGAGACGTACTTACGTACGCTCCAGGAAGCGTCGTACCCTTTAATTGCGTCGTCTCTTTGACCAATTCATTTGTCACGTCTGATCGTTAGCTAGCTTTTAGTTAGCTGAGACGTTAAAGCTAACCTGACGTGCATATCATTCGTAATTTATATGGGGGCTGAGGGCTGTGACAACCCGCGTGCAAACCGGCCGACAGTTAGCGTGTGGAATGCAAGCTCTTTTTTTTACAACAAAACATGAAGCAGAAGAAAAGGGCTACATAACATACCGTGAGACTGTTGATGTGATACTTCGTTTGCCGATGATGTTGAAGCCACTTGCAGTATAGCACTACAGCTAGCGAAGATGCTCAAAATGTCAAATTACTTCTTATAGTATATGTGCCTTGAACGATTCAGTCTCTGAACACACAAATCATTTAGTAAACTCCGTAGCAACTTGTGATCTAAGTAATAAGCCGTTGTTTAAATTTTTACGCGATCGGTTGCAACATAATGGTTTTGACGACGACGATCCCTGTCTATGCAGATTTGGCGAAATAAAGTTCACGCGATCGTCCATTTTTTTAGGATGGGCAAAAAACACTAGTGACAAAGATAAGGAGTAGAAGTGTCTTCTCCATATCATTGATAAATTGGACAAGAAATTTGCGGAATGATGGTAAAATTTCCCTCAACCGAGATTCAAACAACTCATGGGAAAATCTTCTCTCAAGGAGGAGACCTACTGGCAACCCCCATGGCTCATATCAATCAGTATGGTTCGTGGCTGTTGGGGATATTGAAGAAAATATGCCCTGGAGGCAATAATAAAGTTTTTATTTTATGTTTCCTTATTCATGATAATGGTTTATTGTTCATGCTAGAATTTTATTGATCAGAAACTTAAATACATGTGTGAATACATAAATAAATACCGTGTTCCTAGTAAGCCTCTACTAGACTAGCTTGTTGATCAAAGATGGTTAAGGTTTCCTAACCATGGATATGTGTTGTCATTTGATAACGGGATCACGACATTAGTAGAATGATGTGATGGACAAGACCCATTCGTTAGCTTAGCATATTGATCGTTCAGTTTATTGCTATTGCTTTCTTTATGTCAAATACATATTCCTTCGACTATGAGATTATGCAACTCCCGGATACCGGAGGAATACCTTGTGTTCTATCAAACATCACAACATAACTGGGTGATCATAAAGATGCTCTACAGGTATCTTCTAAGGTGTTTATTGAGTTGGCATAGATAGAGATTAGGATTTGTCACTCCGAGTTTCGGAGAGGTATCTCTAGGCCCTCTCGGTAATACACATCATAAGCTTGCAAGCAAATGACTAAGGAGTTAGTCACGAGGTGATGTATTACGGAATGAGTAAAGAGACTTGCCGGTAACGACATTGAACTAGGTATGGAGATACCGACGATCAAATCTCGGGCATGTAACATACCGATGGACAAAGGGAATTACGTATGTTGTCATAATGGTTCGACCGATAAAGATATTCGTAGAATATGTAGGGGCCAATATGGGCATCCAGGTTCCGCTATTGGTTATTGACCGGAGAGGTGTCTCGGTCATGACTACATAATTCCCGCGAACCCGTAGGGTCGCACGCTTAACGTTCGTTGACGCTAGAGTAGTATTTGGATATTTGATGAGTGGTAACCAAATGTTGTTCGGAGTCCCGGATGAGATCCCGGACGTCACGAGGAGTCTCGGAATGGTCGAGAGGTAAAGATTTATATATGGGAAGTCATATTTGGGGTTCCGGAAAAAGGTGCAATTTTTTCGGTATTGTACTGGGAAGCTTTCAGAAGGTTCCGGAGGATTTCGGAGGGCTAGCATGGGCTGCGGGAAGGCGCCCTGGCCTTATTGGGTTAGGCGCACCAAGTCCTCAAAAGCCCATGTGGCTAGGGAAGGCAAAAAAGGAAGGAGTCCTAGTAGGATTAGGATTGGAATTGGAGTCCAAGTCCTCTCCCCCTTAGCTACGCACTAGGGCTTGGAGGGGTTGTTTCCCACGCCCCTTCACCTATATATAGAGGGGAGGGGTGCCCCAAGAGGATACACCAAGCCCTTGGCGCCCCTCTCTCTCCCGTTACTCCGTAGTTCCACCGCCTCGTCCCGGCGACGCTTAGCGAAGCGCTATCGGTGCTCCACCACCACCATCACCACCACGCTGTCGTGTTGATTGTGATCCCATCTACTTCTCCTCTCCCGCTTGCTTGATCAAGAAGGAGGAGACGTCATCGAGCCGCACGTGTGCTAAACTCGGAGATGTTGTTCGTTCGGCACTAGATCGGTTGGATCGTGATCGGATTGCGAAGAGTACGACTACATCAACCGCGTGATAAACGCTTCCGCTTAGCGATCTACAAGGGTATGTAGATTCTCTCCCCCTCTCGTAGCTATGCATCTCCATGGATAGATCTTGCATGTGCGTAGAATTTTTTTTGTTTTCCATGCAACGTTCCCCAACAGTGGCATCATGAGCCAGGTCTATGCGTAGATGATATACATGAGTAGAACACAAAGAGTTGTGGGCGGTGATAGTCATATTGCTTACCACCAACGTCTTATTTTGATTGGCGGTATTGTGGGATGAAGCGGCCCGGACCAACCTTACATGTCCACGCACATGAGACCGGTTCCACCGGCTGACATGCAACTAATTTTGCATAAAGGTGGCTGGCGGGTGTCTGTTTCTCCTACTTTAGTTGAATCGAATTTGACTACGGCCGGTCCTTGAAGAAGGTTAAAACAGCAAACTTGATGAATCATCGTTGTGGTTTTGCGTAGGTAAGAACAGTTCTTGCTAGAAACCCGTAGCAGCCACTTAAAACTTGCAACAACAAAGTAGAGGACGTCTAACTTGTTTTTGCAGGGTATGTTGTGATGTGATATGGTCAAGACATGATGTGATATATGTTGTTGTATGAGATGATCATGTTTTGTAAGTTATTGGCAACCGGCAGGAGCCTTATGGTTGTCTCTTTATTGTATGAAATGCAAACGCCATGTAATTGCTTTACTTTATTGCTATGTGTTAGCAATAGTTGGCGAGATGACCACGACGCAACGATGGAGATCAAGGTGTTGAGCCGGTGACGATGGAGATCATGACGATGCTTTGGAGATGGAGATCAAAAGCACGAGATGATGATGGCCATATCTGTTGGGGAACGTAGTAATTTCAAAAAAATTCCAACGCACACGCAAGAGCATGGTGATGCATAGCAACGAGAGGGGAGAGTGTTGTCCACGTACCCTCGTAGACCGAAAGCGGAAGCGTTAGCACAACGCGGTTGATGTAGTCGTACGTCTTCACGATCCGACCGATCAAGTACCGAACGTACGGCACCTCCGAGTTCAGCACACGTTCAGCCCGATGACGTCCCTCGAACTCCGATCTAGCCGCGTGTTGAGGGAGAGTTTGGTCAGCACGACGGCGTGGTGACGATGATGATGTTCTACCGACGCAGGGCTTCGCCAAAGCACCGCTACAGTATTATCGAGGTGGATTATGGTGGAGGGGGGCACCGCACACGGCTAAAAGATCAAACGATCAATTGTTGTGTCTTTGGGATGCCCCCTGCCCCCGTATATAAAGGAGCAAGGGGGGTAGGTGCGGCCGGCCAGGAGGGGGCGCGCCAGGAGGAGTCCTACTCCCACCGGGAGTAGGACTCCCTCCCTTCCTTGTTGGAATAGGAGAAGGGGGAACGAGGTGGAGGAGAAGAAGGAAAGGGGGGCGCCGCCCCCCTCTCCTTGTCCTATTCGGACTAGGGGGGAGGGGCGCACGGCCCTTGCCCTGGCCGCCTCTCCTCTTCTCCACTAAGGCCCACTATGGCCCATTAACCCCCGGGGGGTTCCGGTAACCCCTCCGGTACTCCGGTAAAATCCCGATTTCACCCGGAACACTTCCGATATCCAAATATAGGCTTCCAATATATCAATCTTCATGTCTCGACCATTTCGAGACTCCTCGTTATGTCCGTGATCACATCCGGGACTCCGAACAACCTTCGGTACATCAAAACATATAAACTCATAATATAACTGTCATCGAAACGTTAAGCGTGCGGACCATATGGGTTCGAGAACTATGTAGACATGACCGAGACACGTCTCCGGTCAATAACCAATAGCGGAACCTGGATGCTCATATTGGCTCTCACATATTCTACGAAGATCTTTATCGGTCACACCGCATAACAGCATACATTGTTCCCTTTGTCATCGGTATGTTACTTGCCCGAGATTCGATCGTCGGTATCTCAATACCTAGTTCAATCTCGTTACCGGCAAGTCTCTTTACTCGTTCCGTAATACATTATCCCGCAACTAACTCATTAGTTGCAATGCTTGCAAGGCTTAAGTGATGTGCATTACCGAGTGGGCCCAGAGATACCTCTCCGACAATCGGAGTGACAAATCCTATTCTCGAAATACGTCAACCCAACAAGTACCTTCGGAGACACCTGTAGAGCACCTTTATAATCACCCAGTTATGTTGTGACGTTTCGTAGCACACAAAGTGTTCCTCCGGTAAACGGGAGTTGCATAATCTCATAGTCATAGGAACATGTATAAGTCATGAAGAAAGCAATAGCAACATACTAAACGATCGTGTGCTAAGCTAACGGAATGGGTCAAGTCAATCACACCATTCTCCTAATGATGTGATCCCGTTAATCAAATGACAACTCATGTCAATGGCTAGGAAACATAACCATCTTTGATCAACGAGCTAGTCAAGTAGAGGCATACTAGTGACACTCTGTTTGTCTATGTATTCACACAAGTATTATGTTTCCGGTTAATACAATTCTAGCATGAATAATAAACATTTATGATGAAATAAGGAAATAAATAATAACTTTATTATTGCCTCTAGGGCATATTTCCTTCAATCTCCCACTTGCACTAGAGTCAATAATCTAGTTCACATCGCCATGTGATTTAACATCAATAGTTCACATCACCATGTGATTAACACCCATAGATCACATCGTCATGTGACCAACACCCAAAGGGTTTACTAGAGTCAATAATCTAGTTCACATTGTTATGTGATTAACACCCAAAGAGTACTAAGGTGCGATCATGTTTTGCTTGTGAGAGAAGTTTAGGCAACGGGTCTGCCACATTCAGATCCGTATGTATTTTGCAAATTTCTATGTCAACAATGCTCTGCACGGAGCTACTCTAGCTAATTGCTCTCACTTTCAATATGTATCCAGATTGAGACTTAGAGTCATCTGGATCAGTGTCAAAACTTGCATCGACGTAACCCTTTACGACGAACCTTTTGTCACCTCAATAATCGAGAAACATATCCTTATTCCACTAAGGATAATTTTGACCGTTGTCCAGTGATCTACTCCTAGATCACTATTGTACTCCCTTGCAAAACACGGTGTAGGGTATACAATAGATCTAGTACACAACATGGCATACTTTATAGAACCTATGGCTGAGGCATAGGGAATGACTTTCATTCTTTTTCTATCTTCTGCCGTGGTCGGGCTTTGAGTCTTACTCAATTTCACACCTTGTAACACAGGCAAGAACTCTTTCTTTGACTGTTCCATTTTGAACTACTTCAAAATCTTGTCAAGGTATGTACTCATTGAAAAAACTTATCAAGCATTTTGATCTATCTCTATAGATCTTGATGCTCAATATGTAAGCAGCTTCACCGAGGTCTTCCTTTGAAAAACTCCTTTCAAAACACTCCTTTATGCTTTGCAGAATAATTCTACATTATTTCCGATCAACAATATGTCATTCACATATACTTATCAGAAATGCTGTAGTGCTCCCACTCACTTTCTTGTAAATACAGGCTTCACCGCAAGTCTGTATAAAACTATATGCTTTGATCAACTCATCAAAGCATATATTCCAACTCCGAGATGCTTGCACCAGTCCATAGATGGATCGCTGGAGCTTGCATATTTTGTTAACACCTTTAGGATTGACAAAACCTTCTGGTTGCATCATATACAACTCTTATTTAATAAATCCATTAAGGAATGCAGTCTTGTTTATCCATTTGCCAGATAAAATGTGGCAATTGCTAACATGATTCGAACAGACTTAAGCATAGATACGAGTGAGAAACTCTCATCGTAGTCAACACCTTGAACTTGTCGAAAACCTTTTGCGACAATTCTAGCTTTGTAGATAGTAACACTACTATCAGCGTCCGTCTTCCTCTTGAAGATCCATTTAATCTCAATGGCTCGCCGATGATTTGGGCAAGTCAATCAAAGTCCATACTTTGTTCTCATACATGGATCCCATCTCAGATTTCATGGCCTCAAACCATTTCGCGGAATCTGGGCTCATCATTTCTTCCTCATAGTTCGTAGGTTCGTCATGGTCAAGTAACATGACCTCCAGAATAGGATTACCGTACCACTCTGGTGTGGATCTCACTCTGGTTGACCTACGAGGTTCGGTAGTAACTTGATCTGAAGTTACATGATCATCATCATTAGCTTCCTCACTAATTGGTGTAGGAGTCACAGGAACCGGTTTCTGTGATGAACTACTTTCCAATAAGGGAGCAGGTACAGTTACCTCATCAAGTTCTACTTTCCTCCCACTCACTTCTTTCGAGAGAAACTCCTTCTCTAGAAAGGATCCAAATTTAGCAACGAATATCTTGCCTTCGGATCTGTGATAGAAGGTGTACCCAACTGTCTCCTTTGGGTATCCTATGAAGACACATTTCTCCGATTTGGGTTTGAGCTTATCAGGATGAAACTTTTTCTTATAAGCATTGCAATCCCAAACTTTAAGAAACGACAACTTTGGTTTCTTGCCAAACCACAGTTCATATGGTGTCGTCTCAACGGATTTAGATGGTGCCCTATTTAACGTGAATGCAGTTGTCTCTAATGCATCACCCCAAAACGATAGTGATAAATCGGTAAGAGACATCATAGATTGCACTATATCCAATAAAGTACGGTTATGATGTTCGGACACACCATTATGTTGTGGTGTTCCAGGTGGCACGAATTTGTGAAACTATTCCACATTGTTTTAATTGAAGACCAAACTCGTAACTCAAATATTCGTCTCCATGATCAGATCGTAGAAACTTTATTTTCTTGTCACCATGATTTTCCACTTCACTCTGAAATTCTTTGAACTTTTCAAATGTTTCAGACTTATGTTTCATCAAGTAGATATACCCATATCTGCTCAAATCATCTGTGAAGGTCAGAAAATAACGATACCCACCGCGAGCCTCAATATTCATCGGACCACATACATCAGTATGTATGATTTCCAACAAATCTATTGCTCGCTCCATTGTTCCGGAGAACGGAGTCTTAGTCATCTTGCCCATGAGGCATGGTTCGCAAGCATCAAGTGATTCATAATCAAGTGATTCCAAAAGTCCATTAGCATGGAGTTTCTTCATGCGCTTTACACCAATATGACCTAAACGGCAGTGCCACAAATAAGTTGCACTATCATTATTAACTTTGCATCTTTTGGCTTCAATATTATGAAAATGTGTATCACCACGATCGAGATCCAACAAACCATTTTCATTGGGTGTATGACCATAGAAGGTTTTATTCATGCAAACAGAACAACAATTATTCTCTAGCTTACATGAATAATCATATTGCAATAAACATGATCAAATCATATTCATGCTCAACGCAAACACCAAATAACACTTATTTAGGTTCAACACTAATCCCGGAAGTATAGGGAGTCTGGGATGATGATCATATCAATCTTGGAACCACTTCCAACACACATCATCACTTCACCCTTAACTAGTCTCTGTTTATTCTGCGACTCCCGTTTCGAGTTACTAATCATAGCAACTGAACTAGTATCAAATACCTAGGGGTTGCTATAAACAATAGTAAAGTACACATCAATAACATGTATATCAAATATACCTTTGTTCACTTTGCCATCCTTCTTATCCGCCAAATACTTGGGGCAGTTCCGCTTCCAGTGACCAGTTCCTTTGCAGTAGAAGCACTCAGTCTCAGGCTTAGGTCCAGACTTGGGCTCCTTCACTTGAGCAGCAACTTGCTTGCCATTCTTCTTGAAGTTCCCCTTCTTCCCTTTGCCCTTTTCTTGAAACTAGTGATCTTGTCAACCATCAACACTTGATGTTTTTCTTGATTTCTACCTTCGTTGATTTCAGCATCACGAAGAGCTTGGGAATCATTTCCGTTATCCCTTGCATATTATAGTTCATCACGAAGTTCTAGTAACTTGGTGATAGTGACTAGAGAACTCTGTCAATCACTATCTTATCTGGAAGATTAACTCCCACTTGATTCAAGTGATTGTAGTACTCAGACATTCTGAGCACATGCTCACTAGATGAGCAATTCTCCTCCATCTTGTAGGTAAAATATTGTCAGAGGTCAAATACCTCT
The DNA here is from genome assembly GCF_018294505.1 of Triticum aestivum. Taxonomy (NCBI): domain Eukaryota; kingdom Viridiplantae; phylum Streptophyta; class Magnoliopsida; order Poales; family Poaceae; genus Triticum; species Triticum aestivum. Next base: position 435,491,730 of record NC_057796.1, on the reverse strand, counting down.
CGACACAGGCATGAGTATGAAATACCAATTTCAACTCTTGGAACATCTTATATGTTCCGTGGCGTTTCAAAACATTTTTGAAGTCCCGGTTCTAAGCCGTAAAGCATGGTGCACTAAACTATCAAGTAGTCATCATACCGAGCTTTTGTCAAACGTTCATAACGTCTGCATCTGCTCCTGCAATAGGTCTGTCACCTAGCGGTGCATCAAGGACATAATTCTTCTGTGCAGCAATGAGGATAATCCTCAGATCACGGATCCAATGCGCATCATTGCTACTAACATCTTTCAACTCAGTTTTCTCTAGGAACATATCAAAATAAAACAGGGGAGCTAAACGCGAGCTATTGATCTACAACATAGATATGCTAATACTACCAGGACTAAGTACATGATAAATTAAAGTTCAATTAATCATATTACTTAAGAACTCCCACTTAGATAGACATCCCACTAATCATCTAAGTGATCACGTGATCCAAATCAACTAAACCATAACCGATCATCACGTGAAATGGAGTAGTTTTCAATGGTGAACATCACTATGTTGATCATATTTACTATATGATTCACGCTCGACCTTTCAGTCTCAGTGTTCCGAGGCCATATCTGCATATGCTAGGCTCGTCAAGTTTAACATGAGTATTCTGCGTGTGCAAAACTGGCTTGCACCCGTTGTCGATGAACGTAGAGCTTATCACACCCGATCATCACGTGGTGTCTGGGCACGACGAACTTTGGAAACGGTGCATACTCAGGGAGAACACTTTTATCTTGAAATTTAGTGAGAGATCATCTTATAATGCTACCGTCAATCAAAGCAAGATAAGATGCATAAAAGATAAACATCACATGCAATCAATATAAGTGATATGATATGGCCATCATCATCTTGTGCTTGTGATCTCCATCTCCGAAGCACCATCATGATCACCATCGTCACCGGGGGACACCTTGATCTCCATCGTAGCATCGTTGTCGTCTCGCCAACTATTGCTTCTACGACTATCGCTACCGCTTAGTGATAAAGTAAAGCAATTACAGGGCGATTGCATTGCATACAATAAAGCGACAACCATATGGCTCCTGCAGTTGCCGATAACTCGGTTATAAAACATGACATCTCATACAATAAAATATAGCATCATGACTTGACCATATCACATCAGAACATGCCCTGCAAAAACAAGTTAGACGTCCTCTACTTTGTTGTTGCAAGTTTTACGTGGCTGCTACGGGCTGAGCAAGAACCGTTCTTACCTACGCACCAAAACCACAACGATAGTTCGTCAAGTTAGTGATGTTTTAACCTTCTCAAGGACACGGCGTAGCCACACTCGGTTCAACTAAAGTTGGAGAAACTAACACCCGCCAGCCACCTGTGTGCAAAGCACGTCGGTAGAACCGGTCTCGCGTAAGCGTACGCGTAATGTCGGTCTGGGCCGCTTCATCCAACAATACCGCAGAACCAAAGTATGGTATGCTGGTAAGCAGTATGTCTTATATCGCCCACAACTCACTTGTGTTCTACTCGTTCATATGGCATCTACGCATAAAACCTGGCTCAGATGCCACTGTCGGGGAACGTAGTAATTTCAAAAAAATTCCTACGCACACGCAAGATCATGGTGATGCATAGCAACGAGAGGGGAGAGTGTTGTCCACGTACCCTCGTAGACCTAAAGCGGAAGCGTTAGCACAACACGGTTGATGTAGTCGTACGTCTTCACGATCCGACCGATCAAGTACCGAACGTACGGCACCTCCGAGTTCAGCACACGTTCAGCCCGATGACGTCCCTCGAACTCCGATCCAGCTGAGTGTTGAGGGAGAGTTTCGTCAGCACGACGGCGTGGTGATGATGATGATGTTCTACCGACGCAGGGCTTCGCGTAAGCACCGCTACAGTATTATCGAGGTGGACTATGGTGGAGGGGGGCACCGCACACGGCTAAAAGATCAAACGATCAATTGTTGTGTCTTTGGGGTGCCCCCCTGCCCCCGTATATAAAGGAGCAAGGGGGGGTGCGGCCGGCCAGGAGGGGGCGCGCCAGGAGGAGTCCTACTCCCACCGGGAGTAGGACTCCCTCCCTTCCTTGTTGGAATAGGAGAAGGGGGGAAAGAGGTGGAGGAGAAGAAGGAAAGGGGGGCGCCGCCCCCCTCTCCTTGTCCTATTCGGACTAGGGGGAGGGGCACGTGGCCCTTGCCCTGGCCGCCTCTCATCTTCTCCACTAAGGCCCACTATGGCCCATTAACCCCCGGGGGGTTCCGGTAACCCCTCCGGTACTCCGGTAAAATCCCGATTTCACCCGGAACACTTCCGATATCCAAATATAGGTTTCCAATATATCAATCTTCATATCTTGACCATTTCGAGACTCCTCGTTATGTCTGTGATCACATCCGGGACTCCGAACAACCTTCGGTACATCAAAACATATAAACTCATAATATAACTGTCATCGAAACGTTAAGCGTGCGGACCCTACGGGTTCGAGAACTATGTAGACATGACCGAGACACGTCTCCGGTCAATAACCAATAGCGGAACCTAGATGCTCATATTGGCTCCCACATATTCTACGAAGATCTTTATCGGTCACACCGCATAACAGCATACGTTGTTCCCTTTGTCATCGATATGTTACTTGCCCGAGATTCGATCGTCGGTATCTCAATACCTAGTTCAATCTCGTTACCGGCAAGTCTCTTTACTCGTTCCGTAATACATTATCCCGCAACTAACTCATTAGTTGCAATGCTTGCAAGGCTTAAGTGATGTGCATTACCGAGTGGGCCCAGAGATACCTCTCCGAAAATCGGAGTGACAAATCCTAATCTCGAAATACGCCAACCCAACAAGTACCTTCGGAGACACCTGTAGAGCACCTTTATAATCACCCAGTTACGTTGTGACATTTGGTAGCACACAAAGTGTTCCTCTGGTAAACGGGAGTTGCATAATCTCATAGTCATAGGAACATGTATAAGTCATGAAGAAAGCAATAGCAACATACTAAACGATCGTGTGCTAAGCTAACGGAATGGGTCAAGTCAATCACATCATTCTCCTAATGATGTGATCCCGTTAATCAAATGACAACTCATGTCAATGGCTAGGAAACATAACCATCTTTGATCAACGAGCTAGTCAAGTAGAGGCATACTAGTGAAACTCTGTTTGTCTATATATTCACACAAGTATTATGTTTCCGATTAATACAATTCTAGCATGAATAATAAACATTTATCATGAAATAAGGAAATAAATAATAACTTTATTATTGCCTCTAGGGCTTATTTCCTTCAATATCATGTCACATTTTTTGATTGCATGTGATGTTTATCTTTTATGCATCTTATTTTGCTTAGTACGGCGGTAGCATTATAAGATGATCCCTTCACTAAATTTCAAGGTAAAAGTGTTCTCTCTGAGTATGCACCGTTGCGACAGTTCGTCGTTTCGAGACACCACGTGATGATCGGGTGTGATAGACTCTACGTTCAAATACAACGGGTGCAAGATAGTTTTGCACATGCGGAATACTCAGGTTAAACTTGACGAGCCTGGCTTGTACAAACATGGCCTCGGAACACTGGAGACCGAAAGGTCGAACGTGAATCATATAGTAGATATGATCAACATAGAGATGTTCACCATTGATGACTACTCCATCTCACGTGATGATCGGACATGGTTTAGTTGATTTGGATCACGTATCATTTAGATGACTTGAGGGATGTCTATCTAAGTGGGAGTTCTTAAGTAATTTGATTAATTGAACTTAATTTATCATGAACTTAGTCATGATAGTTTTTGCATATCTATGTTGTAGATCAATGGCCCGTGCCACCGTTCCCTTGAATTTTAATGCGTTCCTAGAGAAAGCTAAGTTGAAATATGATGGTAGCAACTACACGGACTGGGTCCGTAACTTGAGGATTATCCTCATTGCTGCACAGAAGAATTATGTCCTTGATGCACTGCTAGGTGAAAGGCCTACTGCAGGAGCAGATGCTGATATTATGAATGTCTGGCAAGCTCGATCTGATGACTACTCGATAGTTCGGTGTGCCATGCTTTATGGCTTAGAACCGGGACTTCAAAGACGTTTGGAACATCATGGAGCATATGAGATGTTCCAAGAGTTGAAGTTAATATTTCAAGAAAATGCCCGGGTTGAGAGATATGAAGTCTCCAACAAGTTCTATAGATGCAAGATGGAGGAGAATAGTTATGTCAGTGAACACATACTCAAAATGTCTGGGTATGATAATCACTTGACTCAGCTGGGAGTTGATCTTCCAGTTGATTGTGTCATTGACAGAGTTCTTCAATCACTGCCTCCAAGCTACAAAGGCTTCGTGATGAACTATAATATGCAAGGGATGAACAAAAAAATTCCCGAGCTCTTCGCAATGCTTAAGGCCGCGGAGGTAGAAATCAAGAAGGAGCATCAAGTGTTGATGGTTAACAAGACCACTAGTTTCAAGAAAAATGGCAAGGGAAAGAAAGGGAACTTCAAGAAGAATGGCAAGCAAGTTGCCACTCCTGGGAAGAAGGCCAAAGTTGGACCCAAAAACCTGAAACTGAGTGCTTCTACTGCAAAGGGACTGGTCACTGGAAGCGGAACTGCCCCAAATACTTGGTGCATAAGAAGGATGGCAAAGTGAACAAAGGTATATTTGATATACATGTTATTGATGTGTACCTTACTAATGCTCGTAGTAGCGCCTGGGTATTTGATATTGGTTCGGTTGCTCATATTTGTAACTCGGAACAGGAGCTACGAATTAAACGAAGATTGGCTAAGGACGAGGTGACAATGCGCGTCAGGAATGGTTCCAAGGTAGATGTGATCGCCGTCGGCACGCTACCTCTACATCTACCTTCGGGATTAGTTTTAGACCTGAATAATTCCTATTTGGTGCCCGCGTTGAGCATGAACATTATATCTGGATCTTGTTTAGTGTGAGACGGTTATTCATTTAAGTCGGAGAATAATGGTTGTTCTATTTATATGAATAATATGTTTTATGGTCATGCACCCTTGAAGAGTGGTCTATTCTTGTTGAATCCTGATTGTAGTGATACACATATTCATAATATTGATGCCAAAAGATGCAAAGTTGATAATGATGGTGCAACATACTTGTGGCACTGCCATTTAGGTCATATTGGTGTAAAGCGCATCAAGAAACTCCATGCATATGGGCTTTTGGAATCACTTGATTATGAATCATTTGATACTTGCGAACCATGCCTTATGGGAAAGATGACTAAAACTCCGTTCTCCGGAACAATGGAGTGAGCTAATGACTTATTGGAAATAATACAGACCGATGTATGCGGTCCGATGAGTATTGAAGCACGCGACAGGTATCGTTATTTTCTGACCTTCACAGATAATTTTAGCAGGTATGGGTATATCTACTTAATAAAACACAAGTCTGAAACATTTGAAAAGTTCAAAGAATTTCATAGTGAAGTGGAGAAGCATCATAACAAGAAAATAAAGTTTCTACGATCTGATCGCAGAGGCGAATATTTGAGTTACGAGTTTGGCCTTCATTTAAAACAATGTGGAATAGTTTCACAACTCACGCCACGTGGAACACCACAGCGTAATGGTGTGTCCGAACGTCGTAACCGTACTTTATTAGATATGGTGCGTTCTATGATGTCTCTTACTGATTTACCACTACCGTTTTGGGGTTATGCATTAGAGACAGCTACATTCACGTTAAAGAGGGCACCATCTAAATATGTTCAGACAGCACCATATGAACTGTGGTTTGGCAAGAAACCTAAGCTGTCGTTTCTTAAAGTTTGGGGTTGCGACACTTATGTCAAAAGGCTTTAGCCTAATAAGCTCAAACCCAAATCAGAGAAGTGTGTCTTCATAGGATACCCTAAGGAAACAATTGGGTACACCTTCTACCACAATCCGAAGGCAAGATCTTTGTTGCTAAGAATGGGTCCTTTCTAGAGAAGGAGTTTCTCTCGAAAGAAGTGAGTGGGAGGAAAGTAGAACTTGATGAGGTAATTGTACCTTCTCTCGAATTGGAAAGTAGCACATCACAGAAAACCATTCCCGTGATGCCTACATCAACTAGAGAGGAAGCTAATGATAATGATCATGAAACTTCAGATCAAGTTACTACAGAACCTCGTAGGTCGAGCAGAGCACGATCCGCACCAGAGTGGTATGGTAATCCTGTCCTGGAAGTCATGTTACTAGACCAAGGAGAACCTACGAACTAGGAAGAAGCTATGATGAGCCTAGATTTCGATAGATGGCTTGAGGCCATGAAATCTGAAATAGGATCCATGTGTGAGAACAAAGTGTGGACTTTGGTGGACTTGCCCGATGATCGGCGAGCCATAGAGAATAAATGGATCTTCAAGAAGAAGACTGACGCTGATGGTAATATTACCGTCTACAAAGCTCGACTTGTCGCGAAAGGTTTTCGACAAGTTCAAGGATTTGACTACGATGAGACTTTCTCACCCGTAGCGATGCTTAAGTCTGTCTGAATCATGTTAGCAATTGTCGCATTTTATGATTATGAAATCTGGCAAATGGATGTCAAAACAGCATTTCTTAATGGATTTCTTAAAGAAGAGTTGTATATGATGCAACCAGAAGGTTTTGTCGATCCTAAAGGTGCTAACAAAGTGTGCAAGCTCCAGCGATCCATCTATGGACTGGTGCAAGCATCTCGGAGTTGGAATGTACGCTTTGATGAGGTGATCAAAGAGTATGGTTTTATACAGACTTTCAGAGAAGCATGTATTTACAAGAAAGTGAGTGGGAGCTCTAAAACACTTCTAATACTATATGTGGATGACATATTGTTGGTTGGAAATGATGTAGAGTTTCTGGATAGCATAAAAGGATACTTGAATAAGAATTTTTCAGTGAAAGACCTCGGTGAAGCTGCTTATATATTGGGCATCAAGATCTATAGAGATAGATCAAGACGCTTAATAGGACTTTCACAAAGCACATACCTTGATAAAGTTTTGAAGAAGTTCAAAATGGATCAGTCAAAGAAAGGGTTCTTGCCTATGTTACAAGGTGTGAAGTTGAGTCAGACTCAATGCCCGACCACTGCAGAAGATAGAGAGAAAATAAAAGTCATTCCCTATGCCTCAGCCATAGGTTCTATCATGTATGCTATGCTGTGTACCAGACCTGATGTGCGCCTTGCTATAAGTCTGGCAGGGAGGTACCAAAGTAATCCAGGAGTGGATCACTAGACAGCGGTCAAGAACATCCTGAAGTACCTGAAAAGGATCAAGGATATGTTTCTCCTTTATGGAGGTGACAAAGAGCTCGTCGTAAATGGTTACGTCGATGCTAGTTTTGACACTGATCCGGATGACTCTAAGTCATAAACCAGATACGTATTTATATTGAATGGTAGAGCTGTCAGTTGGTGCAGTTCCAAGCAGAGCGTCGTGGCGGGATCTGCGTGGGAAGCAGAGTACATAGCTGCTTCAGAAGCAACAAATGAAGGAGTTCATATCTGATCTAGGTGTAATACCTAGTGCATCGGGTCCAACGAAAATCTTTTGTGACAATACTGGAGCAATTGCCTTAGCGAAGGAATCCAGATTTCACAAAAGAACCAAACACATCAAGAGACGCTTGAACTCCATCCGTGATCAAGTCAAGGAGGGAAACATAGAGATTTGCAAAATACATATGGATCTAAATGTAGCAGACCCGTTGACTAAGTCTCTTCCACAAGCAAAAGATGAACAGCACCAAGACTCCATGGGTGTTACAATCATTACAATGTAATCTAGATTATTGACTCTAGTGCAAGTGGGATACTGAAGGAAATATGCCCTAGAGGCAATAATAAGGTTGTTATTTTATATTTCCTTATTCATGCTAGAATTGTATTGATCGGAAACCCAGATACATGTGTGAATACATAGACAAACACTGTGTCCCTAGTGAGCCTCTACTTGACTAGCTCGTTTATCAAAGATGGTTAAGGTTTCCTAACCATGGACATGAGTTGTCATTTGATAACAGGATCACATCATTAGAGAATGATGTGATGGACAAGACCCATCTCTTAGGTTAGCATATTAATCGTTCAGTTTTATTGATATTTCTTTCTTCATGTCAAATACATATTCCTTCGACTATGAGATTATGCAAATCCCGAATACCGGAGGACTGCCTTGTGTGCTATCAAACATCACAACGTAACTGGGTGATCATAAAGATGCTCTACAGGTATCTCCGAAGGTATTTGTTGGGTTGGCATAGATCGAGATTAGGATTTGTCACTCCAAGTATCGAAGAGGTATCTCTGGGCCCTCTTGGTAATGCACATCATAAGAAGCCTTGGAAGCAAAGTGACTAATGAGTTAGTTGCAGGATGATGTTACGGAACGAGTAAAGAGACTTGTCGGCAACGAGATTGAACTAGGTATGTGGATACCGACGATCGAATCTCGGGCAAGTAACATACCGATGGACAAAGGGAATAACGTATGTTGTCATAACGGTTCGACCGATAAAGACCTTCGTAGAATATGTAGGAGCCAATATGAGCATCCAGGTTCCGCTATTGGTTATTGACTGGAGAAGTGCCTCGGTCATGTCTACATAGTTCTCAAACCCGTAGGGTCCGCATGCTTAAGGTTCGATGACGATTTTGTATTATATGAGTTATGTGATTTGGTGACCGAATGTTGTTCATAGTTCCGGATGAGATCACAGACATGACGAGGAGTCTCAAAATGGTTGAGAGGTAAAGATTGGTACATAGGACGATGGTATTCGGACACCGAAGTGTTCCGGAGGGTACCGGGTACATATAGGGTCACCGGAAGGGGTTTCGGGCACCCCCGGCAAAGATATGGGCTTAATGGGCCAAGGGAGGGACAGACCAGCCCACAAGGGGCTGGTGCGCCCCTCCACCAGGCCGGCCAGCCCTAGGGAAAGGAAAGGGGAAGGGCAACTCCCTCCTTCCTTCCCCTCCTCAAGGGAGAAAGGAAAGGGGAGGCGCCACCTCCCCCTTCCTTCCCTGGCGCCTATACAAGGAAGGGGGGCCGAACCAGGGCAGGAGCCCAAGTGGGATTCGGCCCCACTTGGGGCGCCCCTTGGCCTCTCCCCTCTCCCTCCCATCTATATATATGAGGAGGTGGGGCACCTAGCACATACAACATCAATTGTTAGCCGTGTGCGGCGCCCCCCTCCACAGTTTACACTCTCAGTCATAGTTTTGCGGTGCTTAGGCGAAGCCCTGCAAGGATCACTACACCATCACCGTCACCACGCCGTCGTGCTGACGGATCTCATCTACAACCTCGACACCTTGCTGGTTCAAGAAGGCGAGGGACGTCACCGAGCTGAACATGTGCAGAACTCGGAGGTGTCGTACGTTCGGTACTCAATCGGTGGAGCTCGTAGAAAGTTTGACTACATCAACTGCGTTGTGAAACACTTCCGCTTTCGGTCTACGAGGGTACGTAGACACACTCTCCCCCTCGTTGCTATGTATCTCCTAGATATATCTTGCGTGAGCGTAGGAAATTTTTTGAAATTGCATGCTACGTTTCCCAACATATGAGAGGGGAGACGACAAGGAGTGCCCCAAGTGGGGCCGAATCCCACTTGGGCTCCTGTCCTGGTTCGCCCCCCCCCCCTTCCTTGTATATGCGCCAGGGGAAGGAAGGGGGAGGTGGCGGCCCCCTTTCCTTTCTCCCTTGAGGAGGGGAAGGAAAGAGGGACTTGCCCTCCCCCTTTCCTTTCCCTAGGGCTGGCCGGCCTGGTGGAGGGGCGCACCAGCCCCTTGTGGGCTGGTCTGTCCCTCCCTTGGCCCATTAAGCCCATATCTTTGCCGAGCATGCCCGAAACCCCTTCCGGTGACCCTATATGTACCCGGTACCCTCCGGAACACTTTTGGTGTCCGCATACTGTCGTCCTATATATAAATCTTTACCTCTTGACCATTTCGAGACTCCTCGTCAAGTCCGTGATCTCATCTGGGACTCCGAACAACATTCGGTCACCAAATCACATAACTCATATAATACAAAATCGTCATCGAACGTTAAGCGTGCGGACCCTATGGGTTCGAGAACTATGTAGACATGACCGAGACACTTCTCCGGTCAATAACCAATAGCGGAACCTGGATGCTCATATTGGCTCCTACATATTCTACGAAGATCTTTCTCGGTCGAACCGTTATGACAACATACGTTATTCCCTTTGTCCATCGGTATGTTACTGCCCGAGATTCGATCATCGGTATCTACATATATACCTAGTTCAATCTCGTTACCGGCAAGTCTCTTTACTCATTCCGTAATACATCTTCCTGCAACTATCTCATTAGTCACTTTGCTTGCAAGGCTTCTTATGATGTGCATTACTGAGAGGGCCCAGAGATACCTCTCCGATACTTGGAGTGAAAAATCCTAATCTCGATCTGTGTCAACCCAACAAACACCTTCGGAGATACCTGTAGAGCATCTTTATGATCACCCAGTTACGTTGTGACGTTTGATAGCACACAAGGCATTCCTCCGGTGTTCGGGAGTTTCATAATCTCATAGTCGAAGGAATATGTATTTGACATGAAGAAAGCAATAGCAATAAAACTGAACGATCAATATGCTAAGCTAACGGATGGGTCTTGTCCATCACATCATTCTCTAATGATGTGATCCCGTTATCAAATGACAACCCATGTCCATGGTTAGGAAACCTTAACCATCTTTGATCAACGAGCTAGTCAAGTAGAGGCTCACTAGGGACAAGTGTTTGTCTATGTATTCACACATGTATCTAGGTTTCCGATCAATACAATTCCAGCATGAATAATAAACATTTATCATGAATAAGGAAATATAAAATAACAACTTTATTATTGCCTCTAGGGCATATTTCCTTCATTTGAGGAGGGTATGCATGTCACCTTCGATCTTGGTGATCCTGAAGATGACATCGACGAAGACAATATCGACATTTGGGTCCTTGTTGATACGCTTCCACTTCTACCTTTATGTGAGTTTCTCAAACATATTCATTAAGTAATTTATATTGTTTATTTCAAAATAGTTGACATCTTATTTTCATTGACAGCTTATTTTCATTCTTCAAAAAATGCATGGAAGATGGTAGACAGAACCTACTACACTAATGGTGCTGAATTAACTTAGGAGAAAGATCATCTTATCTCATTTATTATTGATGTTGAGAATTACAATATCAATTATGAAACTCCTGCACATTAAGGTCAATATGTGCCACTACTGCACGTGTTGAACTACGGTAACATCCATGGAGATGGCATGGTAAGATTTTTTACTATTACGACATCCGTGCATCTTTTGCATATATTCTTCTAAAGCTAAACTACATTGCTAACTACGACGTTATTATTATGTTTTTGACAGAAAATCTTGAAAGGATTGTGTGCCTGATCTGATGTTTCCGAAAGGTCGCCTTGATGTTATTAGCTTATGGCCAAGTCTGCCTAGGCTTCACCGCTGTTCATACCGGATTTCTAAAACCAATGAAGACATGAGAATCAAAGAATGGAAAAAATGTATGAACAATCATAGAGAGCTACTTGGAAGCAACATTGTGCGAAGCGCAAGAATGGGAGACAGAATAATCTCCATTCTTCATAATGGGGCGTCAGGAGCTATCTTGTTTTATGCTATTTTACCTTAGAGAGGGTAGTAGGTCCTATCTAGCTAATACTCATGATCATGTGCTAAGAACAATTAAGTAGGGTTGGTTAGATGGCTATGATGATGATGAGTATGACTTGTTATTATGATAATAATGATGAGTTATTAGATGACTATGATGATGATGAGTATGATTTTTTATTATGATAACGATGATGAGTTATTGTTAATGATGATGATGCTTAGTTGTTATATGAACATGATGAGTTATTATATATCAAAGGGTGAAAGAGACTACAGTATATATAACTATAGTATATATATAATAACTCATCATGATCATAAAATCATATGATGAGACATCTGACCCGCCAATATATTGCGTAAAAAATACAGGAAAAGTTAGCAGTAGCGCGGTTATAGAGGCGCTGCTGCTATTAGCAGTAGCGCGTTTCGTGAAGAATGCTACTACTAAGTAAACTTACCAGTAGCGCATGTCCAAACGCGCTACTTCTAAAACTTCGTTGTAGCGCCTTATCTGTAGCGTGCACACCCGCGCTACTGATAGACATCTGACCCGTGCTACTGCTAGGCTTTTCCCTATTAGTGAAACGCAGGGAAAATGAGAGGATAGGATCTGGGGGCAAAATTGTTCGAACATGGTTGTAGGCTGACGACTAATTTGATGATGATGCCATGAGAAGACGATCTTTGGTTGCTTCAAGCTTCATCTCCCCTCCCCTTCTCCTCTTCCAAAAGGACTACACACTAAGGGCATCTCTAGTAGATCCCCTATACCACTAAAACTGTCAAAAGTGCTCCCTATCCCATTTTACTAAATTATTTTAGAGAAATCACTCTTCCGCAGCTAACAGGTCTTGTATCCTAAAATCTTCTACACACAATGACACGTGGGTCACAAGGAGAATGTCACCAGTGTCGAGAAAGAAGAGATCGGTGAGCATGTAAATCTGATAGAGGTGAATGGGAAGCGTACTTGGCAATTGGCATCGGCACAGTGGAGCATGCACAGAAGCACAAGGTTGGCGAGGATTGCGTTGTGACCGTCGTGTTTGGAGTGGCCGAGTCAATGTAGGTGAGAGTCGTGCCCTCGTATAACTAGGTGGCCCTGCATATGTCTAACAAAGATACTGAAGTGCATGGTTATGGGCCCATGGGCACACACGTGCATGCATATGCATATGGTGGAACGGTGCGGGAGTTAAATCCCACCCTCGATCTGAACCACTCGGCTAAGCGGCGTAGGGTACGTCCGATGAAACCGGTTTGGAGCTGAGAGAATTGTGGCAACTGCGCGTACACCATGGGCTTCTTGATGTGATTTTTGTCCCTTGATGAAGGTCGTGTGGATGCTAACTGCTCGTGCAGTTGAGGTTTGTGCGTGCATACTACATCATGCGGGCGGGATGGAGTCATCCGTCGTTGCTGAGGATGCCGAGATACCGGTTTCTGAGCCAAATGAAGTTGTGGAATCCATGGTTGGGGAATTGGATGGCAAGCCCTATTGGGCCACATTGTGTCAATTTAGCGGCAAATCGTACACGCATCAACCCATTTAGTGGTAGCGGTGTACGCAATGTTCGGGTTTTACAAACCTTCTTCCTGACCTTTCCGCTTTTTTCTTTTTTTTTGTTTTTCCTGTTGTTTCATGTGCAGATTTACTTCAGTTTCTTTAAACAACATATTTTTAAATAAATTTAGAAATTTTAAAACATAGTCACGAATTTCAAAAAATGGTGGTGTTTTTAAAAATGGCACATATTCAAAAAATGTTCTCGTTTTCAAAAAAATTGAAATTTCAAAGAATGTTCCTGTTTAAAAAAACAAATTCTCATGTTTTAAAAATATGTTTGTAATTTCAAATGTTGTTCGCCAATTCAACAATGTTCAGGTTTTTAAGAAATTCTAACGTTAATAAAAAGTTCAAGATTTTAAAAATTGTTTGCACTTCTTAAAGGAATTAAAACCAACCAAAAAACCACACGCTACAGTACACCCTAGTTGCTACAGTGTCGGACTGTGGCGAGCGTGCATGAATCAGTTGCTTAATGGGTTCGCCCAATGGCTCACGCCTGTGCGTCGCTTTGTTGTTTGAAACAGAACGCGTCATATAGTGCGAACGACGATATGTATCGTGGGAAGTATGGGCCTGTTTGGTTTGTATCCTTGGCAAGTTCTGCCTGGCCTGAAGTCATCCCTGAATTTGGCAAGTGGTTGTTTGGTTGCTGCCCTGTGAAAAAGAACGCTCGCCTGGCCTGGACTCGTTGGATTGCAATTAGCCTGGGCGAGAATCCAGGCATTGCAATTAGCCTGACCCAGGTAAGGCAACCGAACTGGGACGCCTGGGCGTGTGGCTACAGGACTAATAGCAGTCGGGATGTATAAAAAATATACAATAGCACCACCAAGCCGTATTGATGGGACTTTGATGCTCTACCGGTCAGGCACAAACCAAGCACACCATCCCCAGGCTAGCCTGGCCAGACAGAAAAATTCCATCATTCACGTCCGCACCAGGCGGCAATGAACTGCCTGGCATGACACCCAGGACTCCATCAAAACACGCCCTATAACTCGCTTAAAGCAAGATGGTAGCTCCTCTCGCCTGAAATTTCAGCAGCGCTGCACGACTAACCCGGCAAACTATAACGTATATTCTCATACGTTCGTTTCATATTGCTGCATGTTTCTTTTGTTTTCTACCCTTTTTCATTTTCTTTCGATTTTTCTTCTGTTTTTTCAAAACCCGTTTTTCTCATTATAGTTCCATTTTCTGAATGTTTATTTCTCGGCTTTCTCCCGTTTTCTTGTTTTCATTTATAAAAAAAATGATCATGTACCAAAAAATGTAAAATATACATTAAGTAAAAGTAAATTTCAAAACTCATACTCCCTCCATCTCAAAATAAGTGTCCCAGCTTTATACTAGCTTTAGTAAAAGTTTTACTAAAGTTGATACATTTATTTTGGGACAAAGCGAGTATATTGAAATAATAAAGTTTAGTACTTCAAAAATGTTTAACATGTATATAAAAATGTTTCAAATGAATATAAAAAACACATTGTGTGTAAAAAATGTAGAATACATGATCAAGATTTTTGTATATATGATTAATATTTTTATATACATGATCAATTTTTTTTTCTGTTTTTCAATTTCCATTCCAGTTACTTTGGGTTTTCTTTTTTGTTCATTATACTTCAGGTTATTATTCTTTCTAAGTTTCTTGTTTTCTATTTTGCACTGGTTTTTCTCCAGTTTTCATCGTTTTTTTTCCTTTGTGCTTTACCGGTTTTTTCATTTCTTTATCTGTTTTTGATTTTTTTTTCTTTTCTTTGTTTTCTTCTTTTTTCTTTTTTAGTTTACACCGGTTTTTCCTTCTCTTTCTTTTTCTTCGGTATGTTTCTTATTTGGTTTTCATTGATTTCCATTCTTTTTGCAAGGTTTTGTTTGCCTTTTTATTTTTACTTTTTATATTGATTTCCTTTTTTTGTCTTTGTTTTACTTTTGTTCATATGAACAAGTGTTGAGCATGTGTTTTTAAAAGTATATAAAAAATATTGATCATGTAAACAAAAAATGCAAATCATACATTAAGTAAACGTAGGCTTCAACTAAAATATATTGAAAGAAAAGTAAATTCTGCATTTAATAAATGTTAAGCATGTGAATACAAATGTTTCCGATGTATAAAAAATACACATTGTATTAGAAATTTACTACTATAAATAAAATGTGCAACACATGATTAACATTTTTGTACAAGCGGTGAACATTTTTAAATACATTGTCAACATCTTTAATACATAATTCGCATTTTTAACTACAGTTATCAACATTTCTTTCTTATACATGTGTGATGTCTACTTTTTTATTAACACTGTACATTTTTCTGTGGAATTTCTTGAATTCATAAATAATTTCGTTTTGAATTTGCAAAAACAAAGTCGTGAAAAAATTTAAATTCGTGAACAGTTTTCTAGTTGTACAAAATAAGTGAAATATAAAGATAGTTTTATAAGCATTCTTGGAAATAGAAAAGAAACAAAAAAATGTGAAAAAATGATGGGAAAAGACGTTCTTAGTAATGTGCAAGGCTCGCTCTGTTCTTTAGGCAAACTTGGAAAGCTTTATTGCCCCGTCGCAATGTTTATAGGGACGAATAAAAGATCTTCTGGCTGAACTAACGAAACATGGCCCCAACCCCCTAATGAGAGTGCATTCTTACATGATTATGAGCTTTAAAATTCAAATTCCTAAACAGATGAACAATATTACAAGTACTGAAGGCCTTGTAGCGTTCTATGATTTCATGAATAACGGCCATAACTGGTTGAAGATCCTTTCTCGATATCATCCACCACTAGTTTGCAATATGAAGTGATATACACTTTCTAAATATATAGGTCATCTGGGAGTGCGAGCACTTCTCTCACTATTAGGGCTTGGAGCATCACAAGCCTGGCGGGCTCGCTCGGTGTTGTGCGCGTGTCGCGCTCCAGTGGGCTTGCCCATCCCGACATTAGCTACGCTGCATACGGGAAAGGCGCGATGCAAATCCTATACGACGCCTTCTGCGCCAGTTACAATTGTTTCTGCAATCGGGCACACACCCTCCCCTCCGCACTGGGCCTTCCCGTGTAGTTTTTGTTCTATTAAACTGCAAAAAACGTGAGCGTGAGCAGATTTGAATACGCGATCTCTTTATTCTCAATTAGCTACAGTAACCACCGGAGACACCACATATGTTGTGATTACTATCACGGTTTCTTCTTTTTGTTCTTTCTTTGTTTCCGTTTTCTTTTCTACTTTTTTTAATATTTTCCATTTTTATTTCTTTATATTTCTCAAATTCGTAATTTTTTAAAATCCATGAACTTTTTTGATATCTATGAAATGTTTTACAAAATCGATGAACCTTTAAATGTTTGTGAACTTTTTTCCGATTTGATGAACTATTTACAAAATTGATGTCCTTTTTTTCAAATTTTCAAAACAAAATCGGTGGACATTGTTTTAAAAATTAATTAACTTTTTTGAATTTATTATATTTTCATAGTCAATAAATTTATTTTCAAAATTGGTGATTTTTTTTCAAAATCGATGAAGTTTCCACAATTTTTTATTTTTCCCAAAACTGATGAACTTTTTTCCAAATCAATGATAAAAAATTCTCCAAGTGGATGAACTTGTTTTCTAGAAATTTTAAACCTTTTTATGATTTCCCATTTTTCATAAGTATTAAATAACCGGTCGGTATTTTTCTACCAGGATAACAACACAAAAAGGGAAAAATAAACTAGCCTGCGGCGTTGTGAGCAAACCGAGCGGGCGTGGATGGCGGAGCAAAGCACGTTGCTGGGCCGCGACCCACTCGGGCGCGCGTGAGCGCGAGTTGATTCCATGGTGCAGAAGGCGCCGTATAGGAGCTCCCGAGGAGCGAGCTGGTTTGATAGGTATCGTTGCGATACATATCACCGCCCGTCATGTATAGGAGTACTTGGATTTGATGGATGTGGGACTCGCCTAATTTCCGAAATCACCAATTAAGTGTTACCCTTTACAAAAGTCACTCCTCGCCTTCTCACATGCTGACAAATTATGCGTCGTTTTATCGCAAACTGAGAATTTTCTCCATTTTCTGTAGATTCATTTATTCAAAAGTTTTATCTCTTGAACCGTGTGCAAATACCGAACAATTTTTACCACTTGGTTTCTCTCGTCAAGATCTTTGAAACTAGATCCCATGCACTACTAGGTTTCGACGAAATGTTTTTTTCCACACAAAAATGGAAACTTAAACAAACAAAAAATCTGGAAAAAAAACCAGCAATCGAAAAAACCCGAAAACTGAAGCCCGAAAGCATGGTTGTGGTTTTCACTTTTTTGGAAGCACAGGTTGAGCTTTTCTATTTGTTTCATGAAAGCACAAGTTGTGGTTCTCGCCGAATATGGATGTACTTCTCGCGGAAGCACAGTTGAGCTTCCCTAGAAGCACGGGCTGTATTGTGACTTTTCGCAAAGCGCGGTTGTGCTTCTTGCGGAAGTAAACCGATGCTTCCATGAAAGCACGACTGTGCTTTTCTCTTTTTGAGAAGTGCAGTTGTGCTTCTCGTGGAAGTAAATATGTGCTTTCGTGAGAAGCACAGTTGTGTGTGTGCGCGCATTTTCCTTTTTAGGAAGCACACTTGTGCTTCTCGCTAAAGCACATGTTGTGCCTCTTACGGAAAAGCATCCCTTCCTGCTAAAAAAAAATATGATCCCTAACCTAGGAAAAACTAGGCAAACCAAAAAAAACATCTAAAACCAGAAAAAGGCATAAAGAAAAATAAAAAAACCAAAATCTAGAGGGAGCGTCCAATAGGTGACACGTGGAGATGGCTGGACACACCATTTTTTTATTTTTTATTTTTGGTCTAAAGCTGGACGCACACCATTTGATACGCTCCCAGACCCTTGCCAAGAGTCCAATCGGTAATTTTTAGTTCCGCAGTTCCTCAGCATTGGAACGAAACGAGGCCCATAAAAGAAGGAAACTAGGGCGGGCCATGGCAGCCCACCCCCACGCGACATACGATCCACTATTTTCGTCATAGTTCTAGCATCGGGACCGAGCAAAGTGGTAGCCTAGGTGACTCAACGTCGCGAGCCCAGCAAAACGCACAAGTATATTAACTCCATAGCATAGCTGGGTCCAAGCTCGTCCCACGACATACTCCTTGTCGCCATTAAGCTCATCATACCCTGCAGCTGCAACACCGCTCGCGTCGCCATAGATTGCGTGGTGCACCCCCACGCCCACGCACTCATGGTCGCTCGTACTGTACGAAATGAACGGCTGCAGAACTGAGTAAATTACTAACGTGCTCGCATATAAATGAGGCCTATGCTTTCCTAGCTAGCCGGGGCGGACGCACGTACCCACTTCAATGCGGCTCGAAGTACCTACGTCCGGTTCGCTCATGTGAGATGTGCATGCATGCGTGCATCGCCTTCCATTTATTTCCCGGCACGCTGTGGCCGGTGGATCGATCGCCCACCAGGCCTAAACGAACCAAGAGGCGTAGGGGCTCGATCGCAGTAGTTGTGGACTTGTGGTAGGGGACGATCACCCGCTCGGCACTGTTCCGGCCCCGCGGCGCGGCCTGCGGCGGCAGGTTAGAACTGAACAGGAATGGGAAGCGCGCACCACACATGACAACGAGTTGCAGGGGCAGCACCGCGGCAGAACAAGTGTTGACTCGGCCAGAGCCATGCCACTGACGCTCGGTGAAGCCGGTCGTTCTGGTTGAGTACTCCCTCCGTCTCAAAATAAGTGACTCGACTTTGTGGAGGGAGTATATATTTACATGTGTATTTTTTGTACAACAAGCCCTTCACCTCTTTCATGTATAGTTAAGGGCCTGACTATCTCTTGTATTATATATATGTGCGCATATGCATATGAATACATTGAAAGTTGCATCCTATTCGTCTACATGGTATCCGCCTACCTTTGGTCCTCTCAACCCTAAC
>NC_057796.1:435451022-435472237 GCF_018294505.1 Triticum aestivum | reverse complement strand
ACCCTAACCCTAGCACGCCGCATGTCTTCCTCACCCCACAGCAACCCTTCGCCTCGTCCTTCGGTTCCGCGTCTTCCGTTCCCGACACGGCCTACATCCGCGACGTCCCGATCTTCGATCTTGTTCCCATCAAACTCTCCCACACCGAGTCCAACTTCTATTCATGGAAGACGCACTTCAATCTCCTCTTCCGTGAGTATCATCTCCGTGATCACGTGGATGGCACCACCGACTTCCTCGCCATGCGTCGCGACTCTGATTGGATGGCCATCGACGCCACCCTCATCCGGTGGTTCTTCCTCACCGTCTCACCAGACATCTTCCACACCGTCGTTCCTGACGGTGACGATGCCTACACGGTGTGGACCAAGATCAATGATCTCTTCACCGACAACAAGCTTCAACAGATCGTCTTCTTGCAGCAAAGCGCACAAGTATTAACTCCATAGCATAGCTGGGCCCAAGCCCGTCCCACGACACTCCTTGTCGCCATTAAGCTCATCATACCCTGCAGCTGCAACACCGCTCGTCGCGGATATATAGATTGCGTAGTGCACCACCACGCCAACGCACTCAGGGATCATGGTCGCTCGTACGTGCTACTATACGAAATGAACGGCCGCAGAACTGAGTAAGTTAACGTGGTAGCGTATAAATGAGGTCTAGCTAGAGCTAGCCGGGGCGGAGGCACTCGTACCCACTTCAATGCGGCTCCAAGTACCTACGTCCGTTTCGTTCATGTGATGCGCATGCATGCGTGCATGGCCTTCCATTTATTTCCCGGCACGCTGCGCTGTGATCAGACGATCACCCGCCGGGCCTAAACGGACCAAGATGTGTAGGGGCTCGATCGCAGTTGTGGTGGCAGGGGACCGAGCACCCGCCCGGCACTGTTCCGGCGAGGCCTGCGGTGGCAGGTCTAGAGCTGAACAGGAATGAGAAGTGCGCACCACAGTACCACACATGACGGCGAGTTGCAGGGGCAGCACCGCACCGCGGCAGAACAAGTGTTGACCCGGGCAGGGCCATGCCGCTGACGCTCGGTGACGCCGGCCGTTCTGTCTGCCTGCCTGCTTGCCTCGGCTCGTTCAGGCCATTAACTGTGGAACCGGCAGGCAGGGATCTCGTAATAAGGGTACGAAGCCTCGCCTTGATTGCGCCTTGGTCCGTCCTCGATCTCTGCCGGAGTTCCCTTGCGGCATCAATTCTCGTCTGCAGCGAGCGATCCCCTACGTGCGTGTTCTGTTGGGTTGGGCGCAGTTCTCCCCGCTCGGACTGTCGGCCGGCCGCTGCATGCGCGCCCAAAGCGTTCACCTCCAGCTCCTACGTACGTGCGGCGTACTAGTGGTTACGCGTCGCACTGTGGTTGGATTTCCTTCGCCGCTACGCGTCCAAAAGGTTGTGACGACGTGAGAGGGAGATCCCCCAAGTTTCAAGTAGAAGTACGTACGTGCGTACACAGTCTGCGCAGATCTTGGAACATCACCGCCCTCGCCGTGCGTTCGTACGTGCCCGTGTGCGTGTGGAGTCGCCGTAGAGGTATCCCTCCCACTCTCTCTCCCGTATATACTTTTTTTTAGGATCTCTCTCCCGTATATAAAGTGTAGTATTTGTCGTAGGTTTCAAGAAACATGCTGTTCACTACATTTCGTACGCTGTGGTGGTGGGATCCAGTACCGGAGATCCTACTACCGCTCCGGTTTAAAAACTTCATATTCCCCCACGACGGCTCGACAGCGATGCCGGACAATTTTCGTGTTTTGGCCCTTTTTTTTAGTTTAGCCGGATCTCGCCCCGGTTCAAAATTATTTCGACATTTAACCCTTTTACTACCGCCGCAATCTATGGTGGTAGGCTTGCATAGCCTACCGCCAGGACCTTTGGCGGTAAGGAAACGGCAGCCGCCGTCACACAAACAGCCAGGCGCTGACCAGGAAGACATCCTACCGCCATAGGCTTCGGCGGTAGGCTATGCAGTCCTACCGCCAGCAGCTCTGGCGGTAGGGTGTGCAACCCTACCGCGGATCAACTGCCACTTCTGGTCACAGAACCCATGGCCGTGGGGTGATGCACCCTACCACCTTAGACCCTGGCGGTAGGCTGGATAAACCTACCGCCACACTCCCCGGCGGTAGGGTCCCATCGTAGTGCATTTGTTGCACAACTTGTATTTTGAAGTAGTAGTTGTTGAACAAACTGTGCTTTTTTCAGTGCTATAATGATTATCTTTTTTCACATGAAAGTACATTCATATTGACAGGAACAATTGGCATGAAGTTAACTTAATGTTCAAACTTAATTTGACAGACAAACTTATGAAAAAACTGAATTTGACAGCACATAGTTTCATATTCATTGAGAACATAATTGAAAGGCACAAAGCATTACAAGAGGCACATAGTTTCATATTCATGGAGAACACAATTGAAAGGCACAAGACAAACAGACAAGTTCAGAGAGCAGGCAGACATCTTCAGAGCTCGTCGTATGTTAGCCCTGGTCGTGGAGACAGAAACGATAGCAGATCCACCGGTTCAGGCAGAGGCGGAACGATGGTCGACATCCGACCTGACAAGCACTCCCACCTTGCCTTGCCCGTTGGAGTTCTCGCCTCCGCCCTAGCCCAGTTGATGATCTCGAACGCCGATGCACTTGGGGGGGGGGGCATCCTGGCTCTCTCCTCCGCATTGCTCTCGAAGTAGATTCTCCGGCCCAAATTGCGCAGCTCCCAGTCGGCGTGCTTCTTGGCAACTTCAATGCACCCTCCCCAGCGGACACGGGAGATAGTTGGATCTGCCTCCATCTTTGCCTTCACACTCTTCCACTCCTTCACGCTCTGCGACCAAGACATGACATCGTCGAGGATCCGCTCTGCCCTCTCGTGCCATGGCTTTGCCCTCTTCGCCTCTAGGACCTCGTCTGAGACAGATCCCACCGGCTGAAGCAGCTCGGGGAAGGCCTCGTACACGTACGCCATCTGTGACGGGATGTACTGGAGAGGAGTGGGAGGAGCGGGCGGTGATGGAGTGGGCGGTGCTTGCTCCATGGTTCCGTACCTAAACATATAGATGCATCACACAAAGGTTCATCACATTCAAAAAAATCTAAACCTAGGAAATATTAGTTAAACATGAACATGAATTAGGGTTCATCATATGATCAATAAATAAATAAATATATCAAGATGCAATCACAAAGATTCATCATATCAATTAGGGTTCATCATGATTTTTTTTAACATGAACATGATTTTTTTAAACATGAATATGAATTAGGGTTCATCATATCAACATGCATCATCACATCTAAATAAAATCCACCAACCGTTTTACATATCAAAAAAAATTGACTCAAACTAAATCATGCTTAGGCTACAAAAAAATTAAATCTATATCAAAAAGGGGAGTGATTTGACTCAAACTAATTGGAGGGATCGGAGGAGCTTACTTTTCTCGTTTCGGGGCCATCTCGATCCGCAAGATCGGTGAAGAAATGAAGAAGATCCGAGGGGGAGTGGAGGAGATGAGAGAGGGGGCGAGAGGAAGAAGAACGGGCGGCTGAGTGGGGGGATAAGGGGGCGGGGCGGGCGGCCCGTGGCATATAAAAAGCTCCCCTCGTCCTACCGCCATTGGGAATGGCGGTAGGGTTTGCAGTCCTACCGCCATGGCGCCTGGCAGTAGGGTGTGCAACCCTACCGCAGTTCTGGTGGCATTTTTGGTCACATAACGCAGGCGTGCGGGGTGAGGCCCCCTACCGCCGAAGGCTTTGGCGGTAGGGTGTGCAAACCTACCGCCACGGTCCCCGGTGGTAGGTACCGATCTTAGTGCATTTTTTGCACATAACTTGTATTGACTTCAATTTTTTGCACATAAAAATTTCAATACTGGAAAACAATAAGCATATGTATCACATATATGAAGAATAGATCACGGGCAAATGGTTCAACTAAGAAAGATGGTTTACATAGCAAGCACACATCCACAAATGTTTCACGAAGTTTGATGACCCACAAGTATAGGGGATCTATCATAGTCCTTTCGATAAGTAAGAGTGTCGAACCCAACGAGGAGCAGAAGGAAATGACAAGCGGTTTTCAGTAAGGTATTCTCTGCAAGCACTGAAATTATCGGTAATAGATAGTTTTATGATAAGGTAATTCGTAACGGGTAACAAGTAACAAAAGTAAACAAGGTGCAGCAAGGTGGCCCAATCCTTTTTGTAGCAAAGTACAAGCCTGGACAAACTCTTATATAAAGGAAGACGCTCCCGAGGACACATGGGAATTATTGTCAAGCTAGTTTTCATCATGCTCATATGATTCACGTTCGTTACTTTGATAATTTGATACGTGGGTGGACCGGTGCTTGGGTACTGCCCTTCCTTGGACAAGCATCCCACTTATGATTTACCCCTCTCGCAAGCATCCGCAACTATGAAAGACGAATTAAGGTAAACCTAACCATAGCATGAAACATGTGGATCCAAATCAGCCCCTTACGAAGCTACGCATAAACTAGGGTTTAAGCTTCTATCACTCTAGCAACCCATCATCTACTTATTACTTCCCAATGCCTTCCCCTAGGCCCAAATAATGGTGAAGTGTCATGTAGTCGACGTTCACATAACACCACTAGAGGAAAGACAACATACATCTCATCAAAATATCGAACGAATACCAAATTCACATGACTACTTATAACAAGACTTCTCCCATGTCCTTAGGAACAAACGTAACTACTCACAAATCATATTCATGTTCATAATCAGAGGGGTATTAATATGCATAAAGGATCTTAACATATGATCTTCCACCGAATAAACCAACTAGCATCAACTACAAGGAGTAATCAACACTACTAGCAACCCACAGGTACCAATCTGAGGTTTTGAGACAAAGATCGGATACAAGAGATGAACTAGGGTTTGAGAGGAGATGGTGCTGGTGAAGATGATGATGGAGATTGACCCCCTCCCACTGAGAGGATTGATGGTGATCACGATGGTGACGATTCCCCCTCTCGGAGGGATGTTTCCCCGGCAGAACAACTCCGCCGGAGCCCTAGATTGGTTCTGCCCAGGTTCCGCCTCGAGACGGCGGCGCTTCGTCCCGAAAGCTTCCTTCTGATTTTTTCCAGGGCAAAAGACACCTTATACCAGAAGATGGGCATCGGGGGGCTGCCAGGTGGCCCACGAGGCAGGGGGCGCGCCCTCCACCCTCGTGGATAGGGTGTGGCTCTGGTGCTTTCTTCGCCCCATATTTTTAATATACTTCAAAACTGACTTTCATGGAGTTTCAGGACTTTTGGAGTTGTGTAGAATAGGTCTCTAATATTTGCTCCTTTTCCAGCCCAGAATTCCAGCTGCCGGCATTCTCCCTCTTCATGTAAACCTTGTAAAATAAGAGAGAAAAGGCATACGTATTGTGACATAATGTGTAATAACAGCCCATAATGCAATAAATATCGATATAAAAACATGATGCAAAATGGACGTATCAACTCCCCCAAGCGTAGACCTCGCTTGTCCTCAAGCGGAAGCCGATATCGAAAAATATGTCCACATGTTTAGAGATAGAGGTGCCGATAAAATAAAATACGGACATGAAGGCATCATGATCATTCTTAAAACAACAACATATATATATTGTCATATGATTCCTTATGCTAAAGTAACAATCTATTCACAGTGTAAAGTATGAATCAAAAACTTCATTGAAAACTAACAAACTATAATCTCAGTCATTGAAGCAATTGCAATTTAACATAATATCGGAAAGAGTCAATATAAGAGCTTTTCAGCAAGTCCACATACTCAACTATCATTTAGTCCTTCACAATTGCTAACACTCACGCAATACTTATGGGTATGAAGTTTTAATCGGACACAAAGAAAGATAGGGGCTTATAGTTTTGCCTCCCAACCTTTTACCTGAAGGGTAATGTCAACAATAGTGCTTTATGAAAACCCACATCCAATTGGGTATATATATCAGGATCTTTCCAACATATAGTGCTTGCCAAAGGATAAAGTGTAAAAAGGAAAGGTGAAAATCACCATGACTCTTGTATAAGGCATAAGACAAAAAATATAAGATAGGCCCTTCGCAGAGGGAAGCAAAGATTGTCATGTGCTTTTATGGTTGGATGCACAAAATCTTAATGCAAAAGAACGTCACTTTATATTGCCACTTGTGATAGGGACCTTTATTATGCAGTCTGTCGCTTTTATTTCTTCCATATCACAAGATCGTATAAAGCTTATTTTCTCCACACAAATAGATCATACATATTTAAAGAGCAATTTTTATTGCTTGCAGCAATTACAACTTACTTGAAGGATCTTACTCAATCCATAGGTAGATATGGTGGACTCTCATGGCAAAACTGGGTTTAAGGATATTTAGAAGCACAAGTAGTATCTCTACTTGGTGCAAAGAATTTGGCTAGCATAAGCGGGAAAGGCAAGCTCAACATGTTGGATGATCCATGACAATATAATTTATTTCGGATATAAAAAAACATAACCCATTACGTTGTCTTCCTTGTCCAACATCAACTTTTTAGCATGTCATATTTTAATGAGTGCTCACAATCATAAAAGATGTCCAAGATAGTATATTTATATGTGAAAACCTCTCTTTCTTTATTACTTCCTAGTAATTGCAACGATGACCAAAACTATGTTTGTCAACTCTCAACAACTTTTATTCATCATACTCTTTATGTGTGAAGTCATTACTCTCCATAAGATCAATATGATCTTTTTATTTCTTTTTATTCTTTCTTTTATTCCCTCAAGATCGTAGCAAGATAACCAAGCCCTCGACTCAAAACTATTCTTTATTATATATAGCTCACGGACTCGATTACATAGAAGGATCATAAAGCAAAACTCAAAACTAGATCATACTAAAACTTTATTCTACTAGATCAAGATATTACCAAAAGGATCGAACTAAGAAAAAAGGTAAAGATAGAAGTGTGATGGTGATACGATACCGAGGCACCTCCCCCAAGCTTGGCAGTTGCCAAGGGGAGTGCCCATACCCGATACTCGGTTCTCCTTTGGTGGTGAAGATGATGGTGGTGATGATGACAATTGCGCCTTCAGCTTTTTTCATATTGTAGTTGAGGAGAGCAATTTCCTCCTTTAAATCATCGACCTCCAACTCCAGCTTCAAGATCTTGTCACATAAATCTCCTTTGCTTTTCTGCCGAAAACGAGAAGGAATAGATCGGTTAGCCCTCTTAGGGAGACTAGACTTCTTGAACTTCACGTGCATATCCCCAGGTTGAGGTAGAGGAACATCCTCCTCCTCCGAACTTGAATCATCGATCCTCATCAAATGAGCATCCTCCTCATCGTCCGTGGTTCGACCATAAGGAGATAGGTCCCCATAGGTCTTTGGGTCAGCAATGAGATGTGGGACATAGCTCTCTTCGTCAGAGTCTTGAGATGACATCTCGCTCTAAATCTGCTGTAGAAAACAACTCAAAACAAAAGCAGAGGATTGTGTCGTGGTACGGTGGTCAAAACCTTCGGGAGATTATATAATGAATTTTTACCGACCAAAGTAAGTATCGTGCAAGAAAACGGAGTCCGGATGGCACACGAGGTGCCCACGATGCAGGGGGGCGCGCCCAGGGGGGTAGGGCGCGCCCTCCACCCTTGTGTATGCCTCATGTCCTTTCCGGACTACTTCTTATTTTCCTATTTTATTCAATATTCCTAAACGGAGAAAATTTGATATTAGGACTGTTTTGGAGTCAGTTTACTTACCGTACCACATACCTATTCCTTTTCGGAGCCTGAAACGTTCTGGAAAATGTCCCTTCACTAGTAGAAAACAGGGCTTTGGTTCGGCCAGAAAAGAGCATTAATCCCGGTTGCATTACGAACCGGGACTAATGTGAGCATTAGTCCCGGTTCGAGCGGCTAGGGCACCGTACAAGCATTAGTCCCGGTTCAAATGGGACCTTTAGTCTCGGTTGGTGCCACGAACCGGGACTAAAGGGTGCGATGCCCATTAGTACCGGTTCGTGGCACCAACCGGTACTAAAGGTTAGACATTTAGTCCCGGTTCGAGCCACCAACCGGTACTAATGGGGTTTGAGGCATTAGTACCGGTTCATGGCACGAACCGGTACTAAAGGTCCCATTTTCAAACTCTACCCCCTCCCCTGTGGATCGCCTTTTCAGTTTTGTAAAAAGCAAAAGAAAATGATAAAAACTTCAAAAATTAAAATCCTTCCAGATGTAGTTATGTTACTACATGTACTAGTTAGGAAAATTTGAAAACTTAAATTTGGACATGTTTTGCAAAAAGTGTAGGGAAAATGTAAAACGGCTATAACTTTTGCATACGATGTCAGAAAAAACGTATAATATATCAAAATGTTCAGCACGAAAATCCGCATCCGATTTTGACAGCCTACGGCCTGTTTGCAAATTATTGGAATCCTCAAATTCTAAAAGGAAAAAAAGTTATGCTCAAATTTCTGTTTTTTGAATTTTTGTTAAATCTGGTCAAACTATGGTCAAACTACTTATTCAAGAAGTATTAGTGTTACTAAATAATTATTCAAGAATATTAGTGTTACTAAATAATTATTTCAGTTTTTTTGAATTTTGGTCAAATCTGGTCAAACTGTGGTCAAACAATGGTCAAACTAATTATTCAAGAAATATTAGTGTTACTAAATAATTATTTCGGTTTTTTTGAATTTTGGTCAAATCTGGTCAAACTGTGGTCAAACTATGGTCAAACTACTTATCCAAGAAATATTAGTGTTACTAAATAATTATTGTTTTTTAGAACAATAGTTTCAAACTCAAACAGTGAAATGTGTGACTTCATGCTCAAGCTAAATTCCTGAGGGTTAATAGGATTGACATCTTACTATTGTCAGGAAAACAACAAGTGCAGACTTGGAAACGAGGGAGAATAGAACCCGGAAGTTAAGCGTGCTCAGGCTGGAGTAGTGAGAGGATGGGTGACCGTCCGGGAAGTTAGATGATTTGGAATGATGAGGGGTGATTAGAGATTAGAGGTTAAATTGAGCAGTGATGAGGGGTGATTAGAGATTAGAGGTTAAAATAATTCAGAAATTTGAAAATAAAAAAAAATAGCGGCCACGTGGAGGGCCTTTAGTCCCGGTTCGTGTAAGAACCGGGACTAAAGGGGGAGGCTTTAGTAATGACCCTTTAGTCCCTGTTCCAGAACCGGGACTAAAGGCCCTTATGAACCGGGACTAAAGGCCCTTTTTCTACTAGTGCTTATGTACTTCTCCGGGGTTATGGTGTTAATAACATTGGTTTCAACATTTATAGGATTACCTGAGATATAATGTTTGATTCTTTGACCGTTCACCACCTTCGGATTTGTGCCTTCGAAGTTGTTGATTTTTATGGCATCGGAACGATAGACCTCCTCGATAACGTAAGGACCTTCCCATTTAGAGAGGTGTTTTCCTGCAAAAAAACTTAAACAAGAGTTGTATAACAAATCATAATCACCTACATTAAACTCACGCTTTTATATCCTTTTGTCATGCCATCTTTTAACTTTTTCTTTAAACAGTTTGGCATTCTCATAGGCCTGGGTTCTCCACTCATTAAGTGAGCTAATGTCAAATAGTCTCTTCTCACCGGCAAGTTTGAAATCATAATTGAGCTCTTTAATGGCCCAATATGCCTTATGTTCTAGTTCGAGAGGTAAGTGACATGCTTTTCCATAAACCATTTTATACGGAGACATACCCATAGGATTTTTATATGCAGTTCTATAGGCCCATAATGCATCATCAAGTTTCTTGGACTAATTCTTTCTAGATCTATTAACAGTCTTTTGCAAAATTAATTTAATTTCTCTTACTCTATTCTACTTGACCACTAGACTCTGGGTGGTATGGAGATGCAATTCTATGATTAACATCATACTTAGCAAGCAATTACGAAAAGCACCATGAATAAAATGTGAACCACCATCAGTCATTAAGTATCTAGGGACTCCAAACCTCCGAAAAATAACTTCTTTAAGCATCTTAATAGAGGTGTTATGATCAACACTACTAGTTGGAATAGCTTCTACCCACTTAGTAACGTAATCAACAGCAACTAAAATATGTGTATACCCATTAGAGGAAGGAAACGGTCCCATATAATCAAAGCCCCAAACATCAAATGGTTCAATAACAAGTGAATAGTTCATAGGAATTTCTTGACGTCTACTAATATTACCAATTCTTTGACATTCATCACAAGACAAGACAAAGTTACGGGCATCTTTAAAGAGAGTAGGCCAATAAAAACCGGATTGAAATACCTTATGCGCAGTTCTATCTCCAGCATGGTGTCCTCCATAAGCCTCGGAGTGACACTTGTGTAGGATATGTTCCTGTTCATGCTCAGGTAAACAACGTCTAATAACACCATCTACTCCTTCTTTATAAAGGTGTGGGTCATTCCAGAAATAATGTCTTAAATCATAGAAAAACTTTTTCTTTTTCTGGTATGTGAAACTAGGTGGTATAAATTTAGCAACAATATAATTAGCATAATCAGCATACCATGGAGCAGTACGAGAAGCATTTATGACAGCTAATTGTTCATCAGGAAAGCTATCATCAATAGGTTGTGGGTCATCAAGAACATTCTCTAACCTAGATAAGTTGTCTGCAACGGGGTTCTCAGCTCCCTTTCTATCAATAATATGCAAATCAAATTCTTGTAACAAGAGAACCCATCTGATAAGTCTAGGTTTAGCATCTTTCTTTTCCATAAGATATTTAATAGTAGCATGATCAGTGTGAACAGTTACTTTAGAATCAACAATATAAGGTCTGAACTTATCACAAGCAAATACGACTGCTAAAAATTCTTTTTCAGTAGTAGCATAATTTCTTTGGGCACTGTCTAGAGTTTTACTAGCATATTGGATAACATTCAATTTCTTATCAACTCTTTGTCCTAGAACAACACCTACAGCATAATCACTAGCATCACACATAATTTCAAAGGGTAAATCATCCTATAAAAACTAGCATTCCAGCCCAGAATTCCAGCTGCCGGCATTCTCCCTCTTCATGTAAACCTTGTAAAATAAGAGAGAAAAGGCATAAGTATTGTGACATAATGTGTAATAACAACCCATAATGCAATAAATATCAATATAAAAACATGATGCAAAATGGACGTATCAAAGTTTTACATAGCAAGTTCAACAAATATGAAATAGTTTCATGAGCAAATGGTTCACGAAGCAAACATAAAATGTTTAACAAGTTCAACCGCACGGCAGCAACTTCACTCCCTCCTTCCCCTCTTCAAGGTACGGTCCTCATTGGTCTTTGATCACTTCTCGGCCGCCTTCTTGCGCTGAGTAGGACACGCTCTCTGAAACGGGGATGGACTTTTCCAATCCTTTTTCGGCACATTCCTCTTCTCAAGCTGGGTTGTCTGAGTTAGTGGAGGTCCGTCGTCATCATCATACTCCTCCTCATCATCGCCCTCTCCCTCTTCTTCCCCATGTTCTTCTTTTGCTCCCTCTGCTACCTCTTGAGCATGCGTTGGTTTTCCCTTGAAGAGGAAAGGGTGATGCAGCAAAGTAGCGTAAGTATTTCCCTCAGTTTTTGAGAACCAAGGTATCAATCCAGTAGGAGACTACACGCAAATCCCTCGTACCTGCACAAACAAATAAGAACCTTGCAACCAACGCGATAAAGGGGTTGTTAATCCCTTCACGGCCACTTGCAAAAGTGAGATCTGATAGAGATAATAAGATAAATATTTTTGGTATTTTTATGGTATAGATTGGAAAGTAAAGATTGCAAAATAAAATAGATCAGAAACTTATATGATGGAAGATAGACCCGGGGGCCATAGGTTTCACTAGTGGCCTCTCTCAAGATAGCAAATTCTATGGTGGGTGAACGAATTACTGCCGAGCAATTGATACAAAAGTGCATAGTTATGAGAATATCTAGGCATGATCATGTATATAGGTCACGTCCGCGACAAGTAGACCGAAATGATTCTGCATCTACTACTACTAGTAGACTGCCCGTGTGTTGCTACGGGCTACAATACAATGCATATAAATGAATTAAACAAATGACTAAAGATGTCTTCAAGGTCGAAGCTCATTTCTTCCTTGTATATTTGGGCATGTTTGGACATCAAACGGACAGCCGGTAGGCTCTCCAAATTCAGCTGTGTGGACAATCGCTGCAACATAGCTAACACTTTATTTGCAATCAACCACTCTCTTTCCATCACATCCTTTCTTCCTATCATTGTAGCCCAATTGTTGAGCTCCCTCCATAGTCACACATTTCCTCACACCGCCAACCCGTGAACCACGTTGGGGGACACCCGAAGACAACCGTCCTTATCGTCACCCTCTCGCTAGGAGGGACAAAGAGCGAGGCATAAACATACACATACGTAAGTTAATTCATTGTTTCATTAATTGATTACTTAATATGATGTCTTGTATCCTCTACATGGACAAAAAATACAACAAAAATATTATCTTCATTCTACAGAATGAAATTCAAAACTTGTGAACAAAATCACAAATAAGTGTTGAAAAGTAAGAAAACATGAGGATCCTTAAATTGGTGATACGATTTACATGATACTAACTCCTTCCCATATACATAGGTCCCCTATCAAAATACTGACAAAAAAGAGAAGTGATTAATGCCCGTCTCATGGGCCTCGCATACTTGGACAGACGATGTAAATGAAATCCATATATTAGCTAATTATAAGGTGCTTCCAATCAAAACAAAACATTTATAAGGGAAGGGGCTACTACAACTTGTACAGTCCTGAGCCACCACGCTGCTAACACACTCATTGTCCAGTGTATGCAAGTCATCTCTTCCTCTCCCCATCACAGGTGACATGTTCAAACTCCAAAGTCGATGGATTGGATCCTTCAATGCGAAGACAACAAATTTTGAACTCCAAGGTGCAACCTTGCAGCCTTCACATGATGCAGTATATTGGCCAAGGTAGCATACTATCAAATTTAGATCCGATTATATTTTTATACCTCTCATAACATAGAGGTTGACAAGATATGATGATTATCACTTGAGAATATATACCAGCAACAAAAACATCCACAAAATATAAACACATATCACTTTTAAAAAGGTAAAACTTTGAGACACAGCAAAACACTATATGCCTAGATGTAAAAAATGACAAAAGGAGAATAGGAATAAATATGAAGACGTGTAGTATTTGAACCGGAGCTCACATGCTCCTTGATGAACTGTAAAATCCGAAAACACAGTAAAAATATATTAAAAAATCTGTTTTTTTATAAAAATTTATGAAAGTTTTAACTTCTTGCAAATGCTTTTGATGAAATGACATTCGTGTAGGTCTGGGCAAAAAAAATCGACGCTCCAAAAGATTTGATCTCGGAAGCATTTTGGAGCATCGATTTTTTTCTTTTTGTCCAGACCTCCACCAATGTTATTTCATCACCAAACTTTGCAGGAAGTTAAAACTTTCATCGATGTTTAAATCCAGAATTTTTTTTGAATTCTTTAACTAATTTTTTGGATTTTACTGTTCATCAGGGAGATTGTGAACTCGGGATCAAAAGAGCACTTTCGTAAATATGAGTGGAATTAAATAGAGCTAAGAGCTAATAGCTTATGTACATCTGGAGAAGCCAATATTGTAAGTTTAGTGCAAGGAAGTTTCTGCGGAAAATGAAGTTATTTAGTAAAAATGGTATCTTTTTACGCCGTGCCGTCCAATCCCCTAACACTCATTATCATGGCTCATCCATATCTTTCGGTTTCAACAGAATAAAGTTACCGCTAATTAGAAGCTCGCCATCGTCCCTGAACATTGCATTGTAATTTCTAGATTGAAATACCTATGAGTTTGCCATTTCTTATGATAAATGTAAATTCTTAATACTGAATGATAATTTTGTTCATAATTCTGCATTAAGTTTCTAAACCAGAATTTTGCATACATACACAAAATAGTTATGTAAATTTTGTTAAGTGACAAAACATGGTAAATATGGAAGATGGTAGAACCTGAAGTACATGATTGGAGATAATTCAAGTGTTTGTAGCCAACAATTCTGAACATGTACACACACTGCTGAATTGATAGGAAGCAAAACTCACCGGTGGTCTAAGACTTCTCGTCACCAGGCACATCTCCTCTTCGCGTGAACGGCCTTCGGCGTCGCCAAAGCAATAACCTCCAGCTCATTCTTGGCCATAACCTTCCCACGGTGTGGTACGAGTACGAACCAGTGGCGAATCAGAGGAATATGAATAATACCATGGACAAAGATTGATTTAATGAAAATGAAACACGAGCACAAAAATTGATCTATTATCAAAAAAATAATATGTACTCCCTCTGTAAAGAAATATAAGAGTGTTTAGATCACTGTGATCTAAACACTCTTATATTTCTTTACAGAGGGAATTACGAATGGGTTAGGTTCACCCATAGGATAGTCAACCATCAACTACCAACTCTGTCACCAAAGTTGTGTGTGCATCAACCATCAACTATGAAAATGCATGATTGATCCTAAATTCCACGCCGCATGAGCTCTGACCTGCTTGTGTAGTTGGTTCATACATGCCTCTATATGATTTTTCCATGCATTATCACATAACTTATGTCACATTGACACTCCCAAAAAAGAAGAAATATTCAAAAAAGGAAGAGGTGGGCACCTGTTCGTGTGCGTCGTGCCATTAGAGGCAACAATTCTTCTTCTCTTCCTCCATTAGTGGCAATATATATAGTAGGTGGCTCAGATCCGATTGACGTGCTTCTGTTTGTTCCCTCCTTTTCGAAAAGCACACTCGCTTGTTTCAGTTTACTTAATTTGAAGAAGAAGAAAAAATAATAATGTCATGGGGTATATATATTTTTAGGAGAAAAAACAAAAGATAGATTACATCAAATAAATAGGCAACCATATTTAAGTGGCCAAAATATGCAAGTTTTGAAAGAATTGGCAGTAAAAAAGCCTCTCCTGCTGCTCTATTCTATGACAGCAAGGAAAGAGCAAGCAAGTGAATATGCACACACACACATGCATGATGCATCCATTTCCTTGCCCTACATACGCATGTGGACATGGATCTGAGCGGTGTCCGCATTGCCACTGCTGCTCGCCCATGCAGTGGAGGGCGTAGAACAACGGCAAGGAAATCAATCCAACCGCTCTGCTCACCTCACAAGACCACATAAACCTCGATGATTGGAACTCGGTGTGTGACAGATGCGACGAGATGCTCCTGCTTAGTTCCAATCATCTAGTCCATATATCTCTGGATGTGTGACAGGGCGCGGGAGGCATGGAAGGAGGCTGACGATGGCGGCATCAATGACGTGGAGAAAGAGTCAGGTAGGGTTTCGCCGCGGCGGGCGGGGTAGAATAGTGAGGCGGTGGTGGATGTTGGTACTGGGAGGAGTCCGGCTGGCGTTGTAGTGGCGACAACGTCGTAAGAGAGAGGAGAGGAGGGAGACGTGAGCGAGCGAGGAGGTTGAAGGTCTGTGCGTGCATATTCTAGGCGTTGGACCAAAAGAACTGGACAACCAAAAAGAACGATGGAGATGGAACGTGCGGGAGAGAGAGGCTGAGGAAGGTTTGACCTGCCGCTGCCGGAGCCGACAGGCAGCATGTAGTTCGCCGCCATAAGGCCTTGATCTGCAGCCCCAAGGCTTCAAATCATTGCTTCACTGAAGCCCGAAGATCGGCGACATGGAGCGCGCCATGGCGGAAGCCTTGAGAGAAGATAGGATGAAGCGAGGGGCGAGGAGATTGATGCTACCGTGGTAGGGGAGAAGGCGAGTGGTGGTGGGTCGAACCCTAGCCGGGTTGAGGAGTATATTTGGTAAGTGCGATTGATTGTTTTGGTAAGTGTGGGGAGGCCACAACATACCATTATGGAGGAGTTGAATGATGAATCATCATTCACCAATTTCCTTTTAATAATAGAAGATTTGGTTGTTAGGAAAGGTAAGGATCGATGCATTAGGAAAGTTAAGATTTTAGCATTGATTGTCATGAAACTAGATTTCATTGTTTGGTAAGTGCTATCGGTTCCTACCCATTTAAAAAGTTGCTAGTTAGGAAAGTTTTTATTATACGATGAAAAAACCAATGTGAAGGGGTGGCGGTGGGAGGTGAGACGAAAAAAACCGGACGAAAAAAAACCAGTCGAAAAAAACCCAGACGAAAGTGGGGGGACTATTCAACCAACTAGTCCATTAGGAGTAGAGATTACTCCACACATCGATCGCTATCCAGCATGCATCTAGAGTATTAAGTTCATAAGAACAGAGTAACACATTAGGCAAGATGACATGATGTAGAGGGATAAACTCAAGCAATATGATATAAACCCCATCTTTTTATCCTCGATGGCAACAATTTAATACGTGCCTTCCTGCCCCTGCTGTCACTGGGAAAGGACACCGCAAGATTGAACCCAAAGCTAAGCACTTCTCCCATTGCAAGAAATATCAATATAGTAGGCCAAACCAAACAGATAATTCGAAGAGACTTGCAAAGATATCAAATCATACATATAAGAATTCAGAGAAGAATCAAATATGTTCATAGATAATCTTGATCATAAACCCACAATTCATCGGATCTCGACAAACACACCGCAAAAAGTATTACATCGAATAGATCTCCAAGAGAATCGAGGAGAACTTTGTATTGAGATCCAAAGAGAGAGAAGAAGCCATCTAGCTAATAACTATGGACCCGAAGGTCTGTGGTAAACTACTCACACATCATCAGAGAGGCTGTGGTGTTGGTGTAGAAGCCCTCCGTGATCGATTCTCCCTCCGGCGGAGCACCGGAAAAGGCCCCAAGATGGGATCTCACGGGTACAGAAGGTTGCAGCCGTAGAAAAAGTGTTTCGTGGTGCTCCTGGATGTTTTCAAGGTATAAGACTATATATAGGCGAAGGAAGTAGGTCGGTGGAGCCACGAGGGCCCCACGAGGGTGGGGGGCGCGCCTCCCTACCTCGTGGCCGCCTCGTTGCTTCCTTGACGTCCACTCCAAGTCTCCTGGATTGCGTTTGTTCCAAAAACGATCCTCGCGAAGGTTTCATTCCGTTTGGACTCCGTTTGATATTCTTTTTCCGCGAAACAGTGAAATAGGCAAAAAAACAGCAATTTGCACTGGCCTCCGGTTAGTAGGTTAGTTCCAAAAATAATGTAAAAGTGTGTAATAAAGCCCATTAAACATCCAAAACAGATAATATAATAGCATGGAACAATAAAAAATTATAGATACGTTGGAGACGTATCACCCTCCTCGTCCTCTTCCTCCTCGTCCTCTTCATCATCATCGTCCTCGTCCTCTTGAACCGCCCTAGATGACGAGGCGGCCTGGCTCGATGAAGCGAGGCTATGCATCGGGGCTGCAGGAGCAAAAGCATCAGCAGAGGAGGTAGCGCACCAAAGCAGGCCCACAAGTTTGCGACATTTGTTGACGAACTTCTGCAATGAGAACGAAACAATAAGCATAATATGGATCAAGTTTATGGTTAAAAAATGAACTGAAGAAAATGAAGTCTATGTTACCTTCACCATTCCCCTCAACTTGTTCTCACTAGCTCGAGTCCCGGGGATAGAACTTAGCGCATCAGAGGCTTCAAAAATGCTTTTGTTCAGCTCGTAAGACTGCAAAGCAATAAAATGAGTCACTATCAGTAAAGTTGATTTCATCCAACACTACAGGAATCAGCTACTTTGCCGTCTTCCAAGGCAGACGGCAAAGGCATGGAAGGCGGACGGCAAAGGCATGTGCCGTCTGCCGCGGACGACAAAAGGCGCCGGCAAAGACAGGGTCGGTAAAGATCTTCTTTGCCGTCTGCTTTCTGACGCGGACGGCAAAGGATCCTTTGCCATCAGCGGCGGACGGCAAAGAAAGTCGACGGCAAAGAAAGCCGACGGCAATAAATTCGTTGTTAGTCCGTTAGGTGGCTAACGGCAGTCTTTGCCGTCCGTGGCTGCGACAAAGACTGCAGGCTCTTTGCCATCTGCTGGCAGATGGCAAAGAGACCAAATAGGCATTAATTCTGTTTCTTCTTATACCAATTCATTTTCATAGAAAATCAAACACATATATATGACCAATATAGGATATCCAACACATGTTACCAATAGTAGCAAGTTTCATCCATACATATACATAGTTTCATCAATATTACACAGTTTCATCCATAGGTACCAAGTTTCACAAAGTCAAAACAAAAACTAAAGACAAGCACTCCATATCTGAAATTACAAGAAATGAAATAGATCGGAAACTTATATGATGGAAGATAGAACCGGGGGCCATATGTTTCACTAGTGGCCTCTCTCAAGATAGCAAATTCTACGGTGGGTGAACGAATTACTGTCGAGCAATTGATAGAAAAGTGCATAGTTATGAGAATATCTAGGCATGATCATGTATATAGGCATCACGTCCGTGACAAGTAGACCGAAACGATTCTGCATCTACTACTATTACTCCACACATCGACCGCTATCCAGCATGCATCTAGAGTATTAAGTTCATAAGAACAGAGTAACGCATTAGGCAAGATGACATGATGTAGAGGGATAAACTCAAGCAATATGATATAAACCCCATCTTTTTATCCTCGATGGCAACAATTCAATACGTGCCTTGCTGCCCCTGCTGTCACTGGAAAAGGACACTGCACGATTGAACCCAAAGCTAAGCACTTCTCCCATTGCAAGAAAGATCAATCTAGTAGGCCAAACCAAACTCATAATTCAAAGAGACTTGCAAAGATATCAAATCATACATATAAGAATTCAACGAACAATCAAATATTGTTCATAGATAATCTTGATCATAAACCCACAATTCATCGGTGTCGACAAACACACCGCAAAAAGTATTACATTGAATAGATCTCCAAGACAATCGAGGAGAACTTTGTATTGAGATCCAAAGAGAGAGAATAAGCCATCTAGCTAATAACTATGGACCCGAAGGTCTGTGGTAAACTACTCACACATCGTCGGAGAGGCTATGGTGTTGATGTAGAAGCCCTCCGTGATCGATTCCCCCTCCGGCGGAGCGCCGGAAAAGGCCCCAAGATGGGATCTCACGGGTACAGAAGGTTGCGGCAGTGGAAAAAGTGTTTCGTGGTGCTCCTAGATGTTTTCAGGGTATAAGAGTATATATAGGCGAAGGAAGTAGGTCGGTGGAGCCACGAGGGGCCCACGAGGGGGCGGCGCCTACCCTCCCTGGGCGCGCCTCCCTACCTCGTGGCCGCCTCGCTTCCTTGATGTCCACTCCAAGTCTCCTGGATTGCGTTTGTTCCAAAAACGATCCTCACGAAGGTTTCATTCCG
This sequence comes from Triticum aestivum, assembly GCF_018294505.1. NCBI lineage: Eukaryota > Viridiplantae > Streptophyta > Magnoliopsida > Poales > Poaceae > Triticum > Triticum aestivum. Next base: position 435,452,837 of record NC_057796.1, on the reverse strand, counting down.
TTTGGACTCCGTTTGATATTCCTTTTCTGGGAAACACTGAAATAGGCAAAAAAACAGCAATTTGCACTGGGCCTCCGGTTAGTAGGTTAGTCCCAAAAATAATATAAAAGTGTATAATAAAGCCCATTAAACATCCAAAACAGATAATATAATAGCACGGAACAATCAAAAATTATAGATACGTTGGAGACGTATCAAGCATTCCCAAGCTTAATTCCTGCTCGTCCTCGAGTAGGTAAATGATAAAAACAGAATTTTTGATGTGGAATGCTACCTAGCATAATTCTCAATGTAATTTTCTTTATTGTGGCATGAATGTTCAGATCTGAAAGATTCAAGAAAAAAGTTTAGTATTGACATAAAAATAATAATACTTCAAGCATACTAATAAAGCAATCATGTCTTCTCAAAATAACATGGCCAAAGAAAGTTATCCCTACAAAATCATATAGTCTGGCTATGCTCTATCTTCATCACACACAAAAATTAAATCATGCACAACCTCGATGACAATCCAAGCAATTGTTTCATACTTTTGATGTTCTCAAACGTTTTCAATGTTCATGCAATACATGAGCGTGAGCCATGGACATAGCACTATATGTGGAATAGAATGGTGGTTGTGGAGAAGACAAAAAAAGAGAAGATAGTCTCACATCAACTAGGCGTATCAACGGGCTATGGAGATGCCCATCAATAGATATCAATGTGAGTGAGTACGGATTGCCATGCAACGGATGCACTAGAGCTATAAGTGTATGAAAGCTCAACAAAAGAAACTAAGTGGGTGTGCATCCAACTCGCTTGCTCACGAAGACCTAGGGCATTTTGAGGAAGACCATCATTGGAATATACAAGCCAAGTTCTATAATGTAAAATTCTCACTAGTATATTAAAGTGACAACATAGGAGACTCTCTATCCTGAAGATCATGGTGCTACTTTGAAGCACAAGTGTGGTAAAAGGATAGTAGCATTGTCCCTTCTCTCTTTTCTCTCTTTTTTTGTTTGGGCCTTTCTCCTTTTTTATGGCCTCTTTTCTTTCTCTTTTTTTTCAGTCCGGAGTCTCATCCCGACTTGTGGGGGAATCATAGTCTCCATCATCCTTTCCTCACTTGGGACAATGCTCTAATAATGATGACCATCACACTTTTATTTACTTACAACTAAAAAATTACAATTCAATACTTAGAACAAAATATGACTCTATGTGAATGCCTCCGGCGGTGTACCGGGATATGCAATGAATCAAGAGCTATGAAAATCATGAACGGTGGCTTTGCCACAAATACGATGTCAACTACATGATCATGCAAAGCAATATGACAATGATGTAGCGTGTCATAATAAACGGAACAGTGGAAAGTTGCATGACAATATATCTCGGAATGGCTATGGAAATGCCATAATAGGTAGGTATGGTGGCTGTTTTGAGGAAGGTATATGGTGGGTGTATGATACCGGCGAAAGTTGTGCGGTATTAGAGAGGTTAGCAATCACTACTGGAATCAGCTAATTTGCCATCTGCAAGCTCTTTGCCGTCTGCTAGCTGACGGCAAAGAAGCTCTTTGCCATCAGCTACCCAAAAGCAGACGGCAAAGAAACGGCAGGCGACAAAACAGTCCTTTGCCATCTGCCGGCTCTTTGCCGTCCGCTGGCTGACGGCAAAGAGAGAGGTGGCCCCCACCCCCCCGCCCGTTTAGAAAAACTTAACGCCCCACCTCTTTGCCGTCTGCTAGCAGACGGCAAAGAGAGATAAAGGCGGACGACAAAGATTGGCGGACGGCAAAGAGCAGACTAACTAACGGCCACCACC